>NW_028181436.1:35000-297500 GCF_964211825.1 Aythya ferina
CCCTAACCCAAAAACTTAGGGTAATACACCATAAATGTTTGTTCATTGTCTTATCTGTAGCAAATAGCATAGGCTGAGTCGAGGATCTCAGTACAGTAGCATTATTATTCGAGATTACAATGGCGGGTGTCCCACAAGCAGGAGGGTGCCTACTAATTCCATACACAGTTTATACACTTTTTTTTTCTGCCGAGGACCGGGACCCTCCCCTGTTTCCCCTTTAACTGTGCTATTCAAGGTTCATAATCTAGCTGGTGCTTCACAGAAAATACACAGCTGCTGGCCTGTTACAAGTCACATTTCTTTTGAGGTTTTTACTCTTTGAGGTGGTAATGTTTCTTACGCCGTGATTTCCACCTAATTGCTGTAAGGATTCTGGTTGTCTGCGTTTTACAAGCTTGTCTGTTATAATAAATAAAAGTCCCAAATAGGATTACAATCAAAGTTTACAATTCACTGAATGAATAGAGGTAAGCAAACAGTGCTGGGTACGCCGGGAGTCTCTGCTCCACCAAGACGCGCACCAGTTATACACCAGTTACCTCCCTTAAGGGATATAGAGAAGCCCTCTCAGATACGTCCGTCCTACTTCTCCTGCATGCGGCCGGAGGTCGGTCTAATTCTGGTGCTGTTGGTGGTGGAAGCTGGGGCAACGGTGGTACTGGTGGCGATACCACAGCCACCGGAGGGGGAGCCGCCGGGGGTGGATTGTTAGGATATGGAGGTGGTAGCTTATCCAACGGCTCACGTTTATCTTCTTTTTCTTTTTCATGTTCTTCTTGTTCTTCAAATTTCTTACCTGCTTTTAGTGTAAATATTGAGGCTGGAAAAGGACCTGAAGTCTTCCTGATCCATAATCCTGCATAATCACTTTCTTCCTGGCTAAAAGGTTCCTTTGAATTAACATGGATATTTAAGGCCTGGCAAATCCAGTCTTTGAAGGATCCAAAAACAGGCCAAAAGACATGTAGTCTTAAAGGCTCCTTTGGCCATTCTGTCACACAATACTGGACCATTTTTAATTTACTTTTTCATTTTCTGGGGTCCCTATCATTCCAATTTCGAATCGTTATTCCTAATGGACTTTCTGGTGGTATGACTGGTAATTTGCTCCCTTTCTTCTGGTCTCTGGTCTTCGATTTTGTCTGACCCATCTAGGAATTTTACTCTGGCAATTCCCACAGCCCTTGGTTACCTTAGTAAGAGTGTCTTGCAGGGGGTTGAGGACCTATCACACACCCACAAATCCTATAGGAATCCCTTCGGTCCTTCACCGGCCAAGTCCCTCACGGGAGATTGGAACCGCGGTTAGAAGACCTCCACAATCGCTTCAGAACTAAGTTCCATCTCAGTCACACTCTTACACACACAGGCAACCGAACCCCACCCAACCGAACGGTATACGCTTTAAATGCTTACGACTCCGTCATCTTCGTTCGGATCTTCACACACACAATTATGGGCAAAATATAGTGCTGCAGCTGGCAAGGGAGCTGAAAAAAAGAATCAGAAACTTTGCTTACCTTTATTCAGGTTTAAGATGCCATTAGTTCCGACCTGACTCAAACAGCAGCCACCAAATGGTGGGGGTGCCTCTCCTAGATCAAACCAGAAATCAGGAACCAAAGCCCTCCCGGACGAGAGCCCACTTGTAATAAATGACTGGGTCCCAAATAGGATTGCAATTGAAATTTACAATTTATTAAATGAATAGAGGTAAGCAAGCAGCGCTGGGTGCGCCAGGAGTCTCTGCTCCACCAAGACACACACAAGTTACATTAGGCGGCTGGTTTTTATGCTGCTAGGCTAATACATACTCATTACTACTTCTACAAAAGGCAGGGTTATTCTAATTAGTTCCCAGAATCCAAACCCTCCCACTGGTGCAGGCGTTATCAGTCTCCGGTGGTCCCTCTGGGGGCCGCTCGTACTGAAGGCTCGTAGTCTTCCTCCCAGGCTTTTCTCTTGTCCATCTCCTTTGTCCATCTTGGCTGGATGGCAGACACTTGCATAGTGTCCCATGCAACAGTTGTAATAGTTAGCAGTTATTCTGAAACCCCTTTGTTCTCTTATCCCCTATTGACCCGAATTGCTGGACCATTCCTTTGCAAGATTCAAGAACTATATATATTAACCACTCTGGTTTTCTCAGACTTTTCATCATATCTTGCGGCCCTAGCATTGTTCCATATTGACACGAATCAGATGAACTCATTTCACACTGTTAAGCTGTCTTATCACTGCAAGCATATCTCAATACCACCTTCCTTCCCTCTACAGGATGTAACTGCGCAAAAACAACATTTTTATTCCCACAACCTTGATCCCCTTACCCTGAAATCCTTATTCCCCTTAAACCTAACAACTCTAACCACAACCCTAACCCTTATTATCAACCCCCTAACGCTAATGACACTGACCTTAATCCAAACCCCAAACTGCCCCTAACCCCAGACAACCAACAACGAAACACACACACACAAAGATGGAAACTACAAAAAAGGCAAAACCCACGATACAGGCCCCAAATCACAAATACGCAACCAAAATGCTACAGAAAAGCCCCAGATGCAGGCCCCAAATGCTACTGCTAGGCCTCAAAAGCTCAAGATGCATCCCAAAGCAAAAATGCAGGCCCCAAACGTTACAGAAAAGCCCCCAAACCCAGGCTGCACAAGTCTACAAGCAGGCCCCAAACTGCCAACAGAAGCAGGCACCAACCACACCCAGATGCAGACCCCAACTGCCCACAAGCAGCTCCTACCCCACCACCCCCTCCCAAGAACTGGACTCCACCCAGACACTGGCCCAAGACCCGGACCCGACCCCCGCCAACCTCCCTACCCTCCCCCCGACACAGGTGTACAAGCAGCTCACAACCCGCCCCTTCAGAGACCGGTCCCACTCCCCCCACCCCCCCCAAGACACGGGATGCAGAGGTGTACAACCAACTCCCAACTCCCTCCCCCTCAAAGGGAGGCCCCAAAGACCCCCAAATGGAGGCTCCTAGAGTGAACAAACAGCTCCCAACTTCCCCAGGCACAGGCCCACCCCCCCCCCCCCCCCCAAACACAGGCCACAGAGGTGTATAAACAGCCCAGACCCCCCTCCAAGACCATGGCCCCTATAGTGTACAAGCAGCTCCCAACCACCCACAGATGCAGGCCCCAACCCTTCTCAAAAGGGAGGCACCTAGAATGCATGAGCAACTCCCAACCAGCCTAAACATAGGTCCAAAAGTGCACAAGCAGCTCCCAACCCCCCTCAAATACAGACCCCAAAAGTGTACAAGTAGCTCCCCCCCCAGAGACAGGACCCAAAGGTGTACAACCAGTTCCCAACACCCCTGAGACACAGGCCCCAACCGCCCCCCCAGACACAGCGACCCAAATTCTACAAGCAGCTCCCAACCCCTGCCAGGCAGGCCCCCTACCCTATACAAGCAGCTCCCAACCCTCCCCCCCCCCCCCGAGGGAGGCCCCCAAGCCCCCCACAAACACAGGCCCCTACAGTGTACAGGCAGCTCCCAGCCACCCCCAGATGCTGGCCCCAAAGTTGTACAAACAGCTCCCAGCCACCCTGCAGAAACAGATTCCTACATTGTACAAGCAGTTCCCGGCCCGCTAGACACAGGCCCTGACCCCCCACACATGCAGGCCCCAAAGGTGTACAAGCAGCTCCCACCCCTCCCCCAGACGCAGGTCCCAAGCCCCCCCCCCCAAACACAGGCCCCTACAACCAGCACCCAACCCCCTACCCCCGATGCCAGGCCCAAAGGTGTAGAAGCAGCTCCAAACCTCCTCCCTCAACCCAGGCTCCAACAGTGTACAAGCACCTCCCAACCAACCCTCCCCTTCCCCCCCCCCCCCCCCCGCCCCCCGACACAGGCTCCAAAGGAATACAAAGAGCTCCCACCCCTCCCCCAGATGCTGGTCTCAACCCCCCCCCCGCCCCCAGAAGCAGGCCCCAAAGGTGTAGAGTCAGCTCCCAACCCCCTCAATGCCGGCCCCAAGGGTCTACAAGCAGCTCCACCCTTGCCCCCAGATACCGGCCCCCAGACACAGACCCCAAAAGCCTAATCACAGGCCCTGAACTCTAGAGGCAGGCTCCAAAACCCAGGACAAAGCCCCAGTGGTTCGAGACAGGGCCCAAATCCCAGACACAGGCCCCAAACGCTAAACATATGCCAAAAAAAGTATTAGTGCTGGTGCCAAATGTTACAGACAGGCCCAAAAGCCCGAGATGCTCAAGGCTGAGACGTAACTTGGCTTTCTGAATTACTGGAAAGCAGCTTTCATTCTCAGATAATTGTGTGCAGACTAGATAGGATGGGGCTTCAGGCACCTCTTCACCTGAGGAAACACTGGTAATTTGCTCCCTTTCTTCTGGTCTCTGGTCTTTGATTTTGTCTGACCCATCTAGGAATTTTACTCTGGCAATTCCCATAGCCCTTGGTTACCTTAGTAAGAGTGTCTTGCAGGGGGTCGAGGACCTATCACACACCCACAAATCCTATAGGAATCCCTTCGGTCCTTCACCGGCCAAGTCCCTCACGGGAGATTGGAACCGCGGTTAGAAGACCTCCACAATCGCTTCAGAACTAAGTTCCATCTCAGTCACACTCTTACACACACAGGCAACCGAACCCCACCCAACCGAACGGTATACGCTTTAAATGCTTACGACTCCGTCATCTTCGTTCGGATCTTCACACACACAATTATGGGCAAAATATAGTGCTGCAGCTGGCAAGGGAGCTGAAAAAAAGAATCAGAAACTTTGCTTACCTTTATTCAGGTTTAAGATGCCATTAGTTCCGACCTGACTCAAACAGCAGCCACCAAATGGTGGGGGTGCCTCTCCTAGATCAAACCAGAAATCAGGAACCAAAGCCCTCCCGGACGAGAGCCCACTTGTAATAAATGACTGGGTCCCAAATAGGATTGCAATTGAAATTTACAATTTATTAAATGAATAGAGGTAAGCAAGCAGCGCTGGGTGCGCCAGGAGTCTCTGCTCCACCAAGACACACACAAGTTACATTAGGCGGCTGGTTTTTATGCTGCTAGGCTAATACATATTCATTACTACTTCTACAAAAGGCAGGGTTATTCTAATTAGTTCCCAGAATCCAAACCCTCCCACTGGTGCAGGCGTTATCAGTCTCCGGTGGTCCCTCTGGGGGCCGCTCGTACTGAAGGCTCGTAGTCTTCCTCCCAGGCTTTTCTCTTGTCCATCTCCTTTGTCCATCTTGGCTGGATGGCAGACACTTGCATAGTGTCCCATGCAACAGTTGTAATAGTTAGCAGTTATTCTGAAACCCCTTTGTTCTCTTATCCCCTATTGACCCGAATTGCTGGACCATTCCTTTGCAAGATTCAAGAACTATATATATTAACCACTCTGGTTTTCTCAGACTTTTCATCATATCTTGCGGCCCTAGCATTGTTCCATATTGACACGAATCAGATGAACTCATTTCACACTGTTAAGCTGTCTTATCACTGCAAGCATATCTCAATACCACCTTCCTTCCCTCTACAGGATGTAACTGCGCAAAAACAACATTTTTATTCCCACAACCTTGATCCCCTTACCCTGAAATCCTTATTCCCCTTAAACCTAACAACTCTAACCACAACCCTAACCCTTATTATCAACCCCCTAACGCTAATGACACTGACTTTAATCCAAACCCCAACCTGCCCCTAACCCCAGACAACCAACAACGAAACACACACACACAAAGATGGAAACTACAAAAAAGGCAAAACCCACGATACAGGCCCCAAATCACAAATACGCAACCAAAATGCTACAGAAAAGCCCCAGATGCAGGCCCCAAATGCTACTGCTAGGCCTCAAAAGCTCAAGATGCATCCCAAAGCAAAAATGCAGGCCCCAAACGTTACAGAAAAGCCCCCAAACCCAGGCTGCACAAGTCTACAAGCAGGCCCCAAACTGCCAACAGAAGCAGGCACCAACCACACCCAGATGCAGACCCCAACTGCCCACAAGCAGCTCCTACCCCACCACCCCCTCCCAAGAACTGGACTCCACCCAGACACTGGCCCACGACCCGGGCCCGCCCCCCACCATCCCCCCTACCCTCCCCCCCGACACAGGTGTACAAGCAGCTCACAACCCGCCCCTTCAGAGACCGGTCCCACTCCCCCCACCCCTCCCCAAGACATGGGATGCGGAGGTGTACAACCAACTCCCAACTCCCTCCCCCTCAAAGGGAGGCCCCAAAGACCCCCAAATGGAGGCTCCTAGAGTGAACAAGCACCTCCCAACTCCCCCAGGCACAGGCCCACCCCCCCCCCCAAACACAGGCCACAGAGGTGTATAAACAGCCCAGACCCCCCTCCAAGACCATGGCCCCTATAGTGTACAAGCAGCTCCCAACCACCCACAGATGCAGGCCCCAACCCTTTTCAAAAGGGAGGCACCTAGAATGCATGAGCAACTCCCAACCCCCCTCAAATAAAGACCCCAAAAGTGTACAAGTAGCTCCCCCCCAGAGACAGGACCCAAAGGTGTACAACCAGTTCCCAACACCCCTGAGACACAGGCCCCAACCCCCCCCCCAGACACAGCGACCCAAATTCTACAAGCAGCTCCCAACCCCTGCCAGGCAGGCCCCCTACCCTATACAAGCAGCTCCCAACCCTCCCCCCCCCCCCCGAGGGAGGCCCCCAAGCCCCCCACAAACACAGGCCCCTACAGTGTACAGGCAGCTCCCAGCCACCCCCAGATGCTGGCCCCAAAGTTGTACAAACAGCTCCCAGCCACCCTGCAGAAACAGATTCCTACATTGTACAAGCAGTTCCCAGCCCGCTAGACACAGGCCCTGACCCCCCACACATGCAGGCCCCAAAGGTGTACAAGCAGCTCCCACCCCTCCCCCAGACGCAGGTCCCAAGCCCCCCCCCCCAAACACAGGCCCCTACAACCAGCACCCAACCCCCTACCCCCGATGCCAGGCCCAAAGGTGTAGAAGCAGCTCCAAACCTCCTCCCTCAACCCAGGCTCCAACAGTGTACAAGCACCTCCCAACCAACCCTCCCCTTCCCCCCCCCCCCCCCCCCCCGCCCCCCGACACAGGCTCCAAAGGAATACAAAGAGCTCCCACCCCTCCCCCAGATGCTGGTCTCAACCCCCCCCCCGCCCCCAGAAGCAGGCCCCAAAGGTGTAGAGTCAGCTCCCAACCCCCTCAATGCCGGCCCCAAGGGTCTACAAGCAGCTCCACCCTTGCCCCCAGATACCGGCCCCCAGACACAGACCCCAAAAGCCTAATCACAGGCCCTGAACTCTAGAGGCAGGCTCCAAAACCCAGGACAAAGCCCCAGTGGTTCGAGACAGGGCCCAAATCCCAGACACAGGCCCCAAACGCTAAACATATGCCAAAAAAAGTATTAGTGCTGGTGCCAAATGTTACAGACAGGCCCAAAAGCCCGAGATGCTCAAGGCTGAGACGTAACTTGGCTTTCTGAATTACTGGAAAGCAGCTTTCATTCTCAGATAATTGTGTGCAGGCTAGATAGGATGGGGCTTCAGGCACCTCTTCACCTGAGGAAACACACTGCCATCAGGCACCGCTGTGCCAGACAAGCTTGTTCTGCTAGAACACCCTACTCAGATGCACTGTGGCATTCAAGTGAACTGCTTTCATGCAAATATAACGACTGATGTTACAACCCACCTTGCCTGTGGCACCTGATGAACAGAAGAGTAAGCCACCGCAGCGCTTCAAAACCATCCCTGCACGTGCCGCTCCTTGTCGCTCTCTGGCCTTATCTCATATCCTTATCCACTTCTGTGGAGAGCCTGCCATGGCACCTGCAAAGCAAGACGGACACCTTTCATAGTCATCTTGTGCTACTTGGTCGTTCTGCTCCAACCCAGCTCATGACCAGCCCCTCTTCTTACACAGCTCTTCAGAGTGCAGTTTGCTCCTTTCAGCCTGTGCGAGACACCTGTGAAAGAAAAAGAAACGCATAGGCCGATGCAGCATCCAAAGACACAGCACAACTAGGTAAGTTACTCTCATCTGCTCCCTTACCTCTGCCGCTTACCAGCCCCCGAGGCAGATGCTTCAATCTACCCTCTTCAAACAGCTACAGCACCTCTAAAAGACAGAGGGGATGCTTAGAGGAACAGTGAGACCTACAACACAACAACTGCTACATCTGTTCCTCACTCACCTTCCCAGAGGCAGCTCTGCGTGTGACGTCCCAGGTTGTACACTGCGTTACCTAACCCTTACCGTAACCCTTACCCTAACCCTTCTCACCCTTACCATTACCCAAATCCTTACCTTTACTTTTTCCTTACCCTTACTCTTTCCTTTAACCATAACCTTACCCTTACCCTATACCTTACTCCAACCCTTCCCCTTACCTTCCCCTTCCCCTTCCCCTTAACCTAACCCTAAAGCTTAAAGCTTACCGTAAACCTTACCCTTTCTGCTACACTTACCCTTAGCCTAAATCTAAACCTTACACTTACCCTTAGCCTAACCCTCACCGTTACCATTACCCATACCCTTATTCTTACTCTTATCCTAACCCTTACCTTTACACTTACGGTTACCATTAACCTTACCCTTACCCTAACACTTATCCTTAACCTAACCCTTACCCTAAACCTTACACTTACTCTTAACATTAACCTTACCCTTAACCTTTAGCTAATACTTAATCTTACGTTTTTCTCACCCTAACCCTATAATTAACCATAACCATTACCCTAACACTTAACCTTACCCTTACAATAAGCCACACAACAACACTTAAATGTACACTTACGCTTAAACTTGCCCTAGCAATTACTCGTACAATTAAAATATTAATTAATTAAATTAAAAAATTTTAATTTAAAATAAATTGAATTAAAAAATTTAAATACCCTTATCCTTATACCTTATCCTTAACCCTCACCCTTATCTTTACCAATACCCTTACTCTTACACTTATTCTTATACATACAACTTACCCTTTTCCTAACACTTAACCCTAACCTAACTCTAACCCTAAACCTTACCTGAACCCTTTCCAGTACCATTACATTAACCCTTACCCTTAACCTAAACCTTACACTTGCTCTTAACCTTAACCTAATAGTTACCTTTACGTTTTCCTCACACTAACCCTAAAATTAACCCTAACCATTACCCTAACAGTTACCCCTAACCTAACCCTTACTCTAACACTTACAGTGACCCGTACACTTAAACATACCCTTACACTTACTCTTACCCTAACCCTTACCCTTATCATAACCCATACTCTAACACATACTTCCACCCGTACCCTTACGCTTTCCGTTACCCTAACTCGTACTCTTACCCTTACCCTTACCCTTACTCTTACCCTATCCCTTACCCAATCCCTTACCCTATCCCTTACCCTTAACCTAACCCTAAACCTTACCCTTATCCTAACACTTACCCTTACCGTAAACCTTACCCTTTCTGCTACACTTACCCTTAGCGTAAATCTAAACCTTACACTTAACCTTAGCCTAACCCTCACCCTTACCATTACCCATACCCTTATTCTTACTCTTACCCTAACCCTTACCTTTACACTTACGGTTACCATTAACCTAACCCTTACCCTAACACTTATCCTTAACCTAACCCTTACCCTAAACCTTACCCCAACCCTTACCCTGACCCTTACATTAACCCTAACCCTTACCCTAAACCTTACACTTACTCTTAACCTTAACCTTAGCTGTAACCTAATACTTACTCTTACGTTTCCCTCACCCTAACCCTAAAATTAACCCTAACCATTACCCTAACACTTAACCTTACCCTAACCCTAAAATTACTCGTACAATTACCCTTACGCTTACCCTTACCCTTAACCTAAGCCTAAACCATACAGTAAACCTTACCCTTTCTGCTATACTTACCCTTAGCCTAAATCTAAACCTTACTCTTACCCTTAGCCTAATCTTTACCCTTAACCTAACCCTAACCCTAAACCTTATCCCAGCCTTTACCCTGACCCTTACATTAACCCTAACCCTTACCCTAAAGCTTACACTTACTCTTAACCTTAACCTTACCCTTAACCATTACCCTAACACTTACCCTTACGTTTCCCTCACCCTAAGTCCTAAAATTAACCCTAACCATTACCCTAACACTTACCCTTACCCTAACCCTAACCGTAACTCTAACCCTTACTGTAACCCTTACCCTGACCCCTACCCTTACACTTACCCTTACCCTAAGCCTTTCCCTTACCATGACCCATACCCTAACACGTACTTGTAGCCTTAACCTTACCGTTCCCCTTACCCTTACCTTTACTGTCTCTGTTAGCCTTAAACTTACACTTAACATAAACCTTAACCTTAACCTAACCCTTATCATAAGGCATACAACAACACTTACATGTAAATTTACGCTTGACTTACCCTAGCAATTACTCGTACAATTACCCTTAACCTTACTATTAAGCTAACCCTAAACCTTACCCTTATGATAACACTTACCCTTATCCTAAACCTTACCCTTTCTGCTGCACTTACCGTTTGCCTAATTCTAAATCTTACCCTAACCCTCACCCTTACCTAAATCTAACCATTACCCTAAGCCTCACCCTTACCCTTACCATTATACTTACTTTTACCCTTAACCTAAACCTTACCCCAACCGTTACCCTGACCCTTACATTAACCCTAACCCTTACGCTAACCCTAACCCTAACCCTAACCCTAACCCTAACCCTAACCCTGACCCTGACTTTGACCCTGACCCTAACCCTAACCCTAACCCTAACCCTAACCCTTACTCTAAACCTAACCCTTAACCTAAACCTTACACTTAATCTTATCTTTAACCTTACCCTTAAACTAATACATACCCTTACGTTTCCCTCATCATAACCCTAAAATTAACCGTAACCATTACCCTAACACTTATCCTTACCTAACCCTAACCCTAACCCTTACTCTAACTTTAAACCCTGACCTTAGACTTCCCCTTACCCTTCCCCTTCCGCTTACCCTTACCCTAACCCTTACCCTTACACTTACGGTTACCATTAACCTTACCCTTACCCTAACACTTACTCTTACCCTATCCCTTACACTTATACTTATCCATACAACTTACGCTTACCCTAACACTTAACCTTAACCTAACCCTAACCCTAAACCTTACCTGAACCCTTACCCTGACCCTTACATTAACCCTTACCCTAAAACTTACACTTAACCTTAACCTTACCCTTAACCTTAACCTAATACTTACCCTTACTTTTCCCTCAGCCTAACCCTAAAATTAACCCTAACCATTACCCCTACACTTACCCTTACCCTAACCCTTACCCTTACCATAACCCATACTCTAACACATACTTCTACCCGTACCCGTACCCTTACGGTAACCCTTACCCTTACCGTAACCCTTACCCTTACCCTACCCTTACCCTTACCCTTACCCTTACCCTTTCCCTTTCCCTTACTCTTACCCTTACCCTTACCCTATCCCTTACCCTTACCCTAACCCTAAACCTTACCCTTATCCTAACACTTACCCTTACCGGAAACCTTACCCTTTCTGCTACCATTACCCATACCCTTATTCTTACCCTTACCATAACCCTTACCTTTACACTTACGGTTACCATTAACCTTACCCTTACCCTAACACTTATCCTTAACCTAACCCTTACGCTAAACCTTACCCCAACCCTTATCCTGACCCTTACATTAACCCTAACCCTTACCCTAAACCTTACACTTACTCTTAACCTTACCCTTTACATTAACCTAATACTTACGCATACGTTTTCCTGACTTTAACCCTTAAACTAATCCTAACCATTACCCTAACACTTAACCTTACCCTAACCCTAACCCTAACCCTTACTCTAACCCTTACCCTGACCCGTACCCTTACACTTACCCTTACCCTTACCCTTTTACTTACCCTAATTCTTACCCATACCATAACCCATACCCTAACACATATTTGTACCCTTAACCTTACCGTTACCCTTAACCTTACCCTTACCCTTACTCTATCCGTTACCCTTAAGCTTACTCTTTACATAAACCTTACTTTTGACCTTACCCTTACCATAAGCCATACAACAACACTTACATGTACACTTACGCTTGCACTTACCCTAGCAATTCCTAGTACAATTACCCTTACCCTTACCCTTACCCTTAACCTAAGCCGAAACCTTAAACCTTACAGTAAACCTTACCCTTTCTGCTACATTTACCCTAAGCCTAAATCTAAACCTTACTTTAAATCTTACTAAACATTACTTTAAATCTTACCCTTACTGTAACTCTCACCCTTATCATTACCAATACCCTTTCTCTTACCCTTACCCTAACCCTTCTCCTTACACTTACTGTTACCTTTAACATTACCCTTACCCTAACACTTACACTTATCCTTATCCATGCCCTTACCCTTACCCTAATCCTTACCCTTAACCTAACCCTAACCCTAAACCTTATACCAGCCCTTACCCTGACCCTTACATTAACCCTAACCCTTACCCTAAAACTTACACTTACTCTTAACCGTAACCTTACCCTTAACATTAACCTAATACTTACCCTTACGTTTCCCTCCCCCTAACCCTAAAATTAACCCTAACCATTACCCTAACACTTACCCTTACCCTAACCCTAACCGTAATCTCTAACCCTTACTCTAACCCTTACCCTGACCCGTACCCTTACCCTAAGCCTTTCCCTTAGCATAACCCATACCCTAACACGTACTTGTAGCCTTAACCTAACCGTTCCCCTTACCCTTACCCTTACCTTTACTGTCTCCGTTACCCTTACACTTACACTTACACTTAACATAAACCTTAACCTTAACCTAACCCTTATCATAAGCCATACAACAACACTTACATGTGCACTTACGCTTGTACTTACCCTAGCAATTACTCGTACAATTACCCTTAACCTTACTATTAAGCTAACCCTAAACCTTACCCTTATCCTAACACTTACCCTTATCCTAAACCTTACCCTTTCTGCTACACTTACCCTTTGCCTAATTCTAAATCTTACCCTAACCCTCACCCTTACCTAAATCTAACCATTACCCTAACCTTCACTCTTACCCTTACCATTATACTTACTTTTACCCTTAACCTAAACCTTACCCCAACCGTTACCCTGACCCTTACATTAACCCTAACCCTTACCCTAACCCTAACCCTAACCCTAACCCTAACCCTAACCCTAACCCTAACCCTAACCCTAACCCTAACCCTAACCCTAACCCTAACCCTAACCCTAACCCTTACTCTAACCTTAACCCTTAACCTAAACCTTACACTTAATCTTAACTTTAACCTTACCCTTAAACTAATACATACCCTTACGTTTCCCTCATCATAACCCTAAAATTAACTGTAACCATTACCCTAACACTTATCCTTACCGAACCCTAACCCTAACCCTTACTCTAACTTTTACCCTGACCCGGACCCTTAGACTTCCCCTTCCCCTTCCCCTTCCCCTTCCCCTTCCCCTTCCCCTTCCCCTTCCCCTTCCCCTTCCCCTTCCCCTTCCCCTTCCCCTTCCCCTTCCCCTTCCCCTTCCCCTTCCCCTTCCCCTTCCCCTTCCCCTTCCCCTTCCCCTTCCCCTTCCCCTTCCCCTTCCCCAACACTTACGGTTACCATTAATCTTACCCTTACCCTAACACTTACCCTTACCCTATTCCTTACACTTATCCTTATCCATACAACTTCCGCTTACCCTAACACTTAACCTTAACCTAACCCTAACCCTAAACCTTACCTGAACCCTTACCCTGACCCTTACATTAACCCTTACCCTAAAACTTACACTTAACCTTAACTTTACCCTTAACCTTAACCTAATACTTACCCTTACATTTCCCGCACCCTAACCCTAAAATTAACTCTAACCATTACCCCAACACTTACCCTTACCCTAACCCTTACCCTTACCATAACCCATACTCTAACACATACCTCTACCCGTACCCATACCCTTACGGTAACCCTTACCCTTACCGTAACACTTACCCTTACTGTTACCGTTACCATTGCCCTTACCCTTACCCTTACCCTTACCCTTACCCTTACCCTTACCCTTACCCTTACCCTTACCCTTACCCTTACCCTTACCCTTACCCTTACCCTTACCCTTACCCTTACCCTTACCCTTACCCTTACCCTTACCCTTACCCTTACCCTTACCCTTACCCTATACCTTACCCTTAACCTAACCTTAAAGCTTACCCTTATCCTAACACTTACCCTTACCGTAAACCTTACCCTTTCTGCTACATTTACCCTTAGCGTAAATCTAAACCTTACACTTACCCTTAGCCTAACCCTCACCCTTACCATTACCCATACCCTTATTCTTACCCTTTCCCGAACCCTTACCTTTACACTTACGGTTACCATTAACCTTACCCTTACCCTAACACTTATCCTTAACCTAACCCTTACCCTAAACCTTACCCCAACCCTTACCCTGACCCTTACATTAACCCAAACCCTTACCCTAAACCTTACACTTACTCTTAACCTTAACCTTACCCTTAACATTAACCTAATACTTACGCATACGTTTTCCTGACTTTAACCCTAAAACTAACCCTAACCATTACCCTAACACTTAACCTTACCCTAACCCTAACACTTAACCTTACCCTAACCCTAACCCTAACCCTTACTCTAACCCTTACCCTGACCTGTACCCTTACACTTACCCTTACCCTTATACTCACCCTAATTCTTACCCATACCATAACCCATACCCTAACACATATTTGTACCCTTAACCTTACCGTTACCCTTAACCTTACCGTTACCCTTACTCTATCCCTTACCCTTACGCTTACCCTTAACATAAACCTTACCCTTGACCTTACCATACCATAAGCCATACAACAACACTTACATGTACACTTACGCTTACACTTACCCTAGCAATTACTCGTACAATTACCCTTACTCTTACCCTTACCCTTAACCTAAGCCGAAACCTTAAACCTTACAGTAAACCTTACACTTTCTGCTACACTTACCCTTAGCCTAAATCTAAACCTTACACTTACCCTTACCTTAACCCTATACTTACCCTTACGTTTCCCTCACCCTAACCCTAAAATTAACCCTAACCATTATTCTAACACTTACCCTTACCCTAACCCTAACCCTTACTCTTACCCTTACCCTGACCCATACCCTTACACTCACCCTTACCCTTACATTACCCTAACTCTTACCCATACCATAACCCATACCCTAACACATATTTGTACCCTTACCCTTACTCTATCCGTTACCCTTACGCTTACCCTTAACATAAACCTTACCATTAATCTTACCCTTACGCTAACCCTTACCCTTACCCTTATCCTTATCCATACCCTTAACCTTACACCAACCCTTCCCCTTAAGCTGAACCTAACCCTAAACCTTACCCCAAACCTTTCCCTGAACTTTACCCCTTCCCTGAAGCCTTACCCTTAACCTTAACCTTACACTTAATCTTAACCTTAACCTTACACTTAACCTTAAGCTAGTACTTAACCTTACATTTTTCTCACCCTAATCCTAAAATTAACCCTAACCATTACCCTAACACTTAACCGTTACACTTACCCTTATTCTATCCGTTACTCTTACGCTTTCCCTTAACATAAACCTTACCCTTACCATAAGCCATACATCAACACTTACATGTACACTTACGCTTACACTTATCCTAGCAATTACTCGTACAATTACCCTTAACCTAACCATAAACATTAAGGATAAGCTTAAGGGTCACCCTTAAGGTTACCGTTATCCTAACACTTACACTTAAGTTGAGGATAAGGGTTAGAGTAAGGGTAAGTGTTAGGGTAATGGTTAGGCTAATTTTAGGTTTAGGGTGAGGGAAACATAAGGGTAAGTATTAGGTTAAGTTTAAGGATAAGGTTAAGAGTTATGGTAAGGGTTAGGTTTAATGTAAGGGTAAGGGTTTGGGAAATGTTTAGGATAAGGGTAAGAGAAGGGATAATGGTAAGGGTAAGGATGATGTTTAGTGTAAGGGTTAGATTTAGTTAAGGGTAAGGGTTAGTGTAAGTTTAAGGGTAAGGGTAAGTGTAAGGGTATGTGTAAAAGTACGGGTCATTGTAAGGGTTTGAGTAAGGGTTAGGGTAAGGGTAAGTGTTAGGGTAATGGTTAGGGTTAATTTTAGGGTTAGGGTGAGGGAAACGTAAGAGTAAGTATTAGGTTACAGCTAAGTTTAAGGTTAAGAGTAAGTGTAAGGTTTAGTGTAAGGATTAGGGTTAATGTAAGGGTCAAGGTAAGGGTTGGGGTAAAGGTTTAGGTAAAGGGTAAAAATATGTATATTGTAAGGGTGAGGGGTTAGGGTAATGGTTAGATTTTAGTTAGATTTAGGTAAGGGTGAGGGTTCGGGTAAGGTTTAGAATTAGGCAAAGGGTAATTGTAGCAGAAAGGGTAAGGTTTAAGATAAGGGTAAGTGTTAGGATAAGGGTAAGGTTTAGGGTTAGCTTAATAGTAAGGTTAAGGGTAATTGTACGAGTAATTGCTAGGGTAAGTGCAAGCGTAAGTGTACATGTAAGTGTTGTTGTATGGCTTATGGTAAGGGTAAGGTCAAGGGTAAGGTTTATGTTAAGGGTAAGCGTAAGGGTAACGGATAGTGTAAGGGTGAGGGTAAGGTTAAGGGTAACGGTAAGGTTAAGGGTACAAATATGTGTTAGGGTATGGGTAAGAATTAGGGTGAGTATAAGGGTAAGGGTAAGTGTAAGGGTACAGGTCAGGGTAAGTGTAAGAGAAAGGGTTAGGGTTAGGGTTAGGGCAAGGTTAGGTGTTAGGGTAATGGTTAGGGTTAGTTTTAGGGTTAAAGTCAGGAAAACGTATGCATAAGTATTAGGTTAATGTTAAGGGTAAGGTTAAGGTTAAGATTAAGGGTAAGGTTTAGGGTAAGGGTTAGGGTTAATGTAAGGGTCAGGGTAAGGGTTGGGGTAAGGTTTAGGGTAAGGGTTAGGTTAAGGATAAGTGTTAGGGTAAGGGTAAGGTTAATGGTAACCGTAAGTGTAAAGGTAAGGGTTCGGGAAAGGGTAAGAATAAGGGTATGGGTAAGGGTAAGGGTGAGGGTTAGGCTAAGGTTAAGTGTAAGGTTTAGATTTAGGCTAAGGGTAAGTGTAGCAGAAAGGGTAAGGTTTACGGTAAGGGTAAGTGTTAGGATAAGGGTAAGGTTAAGGGTTAGGGTGAGGGTAAGGGTAAGGGTAAGGGTAAGGGTAAGGGTAAGGGTAAGGGTAAGGGTAAGGGTAAGGGCCACGGTAACGGTAAGGGTAAGGGTTACGATAAGTGTAAGGGTTACCGTAAGGGTAAGGGTTACCGTAAGGGTACGGGTACGGGTAGAGGTATGTGTTAGAGTATGGGTTATGGTAAGGGTAAGGGTTAGGGTAAGGGTAAGTGTTGGGGTAATGGTTAGGGTTAATTTTAGGGTTAGGGTGAGGGAAAAGTAAGGGTAAGTATTAGGTTAAGGTTAAGGGTAAGGTTAAGGTTAAGTGTAAGTTTTAGGGTAAGGGTTAATGTAAGGGTCAGGGTAAGGGTTCAGGTAAGGTTTAGGGTTAGGGTTAGGTTAAGGTTAAGTGTTAGGGTAAGCGTAAGTTGTATGGATAAGGATAAGTGTAAGGGATAGGGTAAGGGTAAGTGTTAGGGTAAGGGTAAGGTTAATGGTAACCGTAAGTGTAAGGGTAAGGGTTAGGGTAACGGTATTAGTAAGGGGAAGGGGTAGGGGAAGTCTAAGGTTCTGGCTCAGGGTAAAAGTTAGAGTAAGGTTTAGGGTTAGGTAAGTATAAGTGTTAGGGTAATGGTTACGGTTAATTTTAGGGTTATGATGAGGGAAACGTAAGGGTATGTATTAGTTTAAGGGTAAGGTTAAAGATAAGATTAAGCGTAAGGTTAAGGATAAGGCTTAGGGTTAGAGTAAGGGTTTGGGTTAGGGTTAGGGATAGGGGTAGGGTTAGGGTTAATGTAAGGGTCAGGGTAAGGGTTGGGGTAAGGGTTAGGGTTAGGGTTTGGGTAAGGGTTACGATACACCCTTATTCCCATGCTGTGGCAGATGGGTGCATACCCAACAGTTCGTCTTATTAGTTACTTGAGAAATTGTTTGTATTAAGGTCAGGTGTAAGTTCTCATCCCAAGTTGCCCACCCCAAATCCGAGAACCGCACCCCTGCAATCATTAGGATCTGGAAAACCGTAATTTTGTTGGTCCAATTGGAGTGGTGGTCCATATCCTCGCCGGGGCCTTCTTCACCCTTGAATTGTGGATCCAAGCTGCTTGCTTCTTAATCTTAATGGCGGTGTGTGTTGTCAGTAATACTTGGTGTGGTCCCATCCACTTTCCTTCCATTTTTCCTGCACGGGTTGTCCTGAAAAAGTCTTTATATATATATAATCCCCGAGCTTAAAGGGGTGGATTGGTTGATCCAACCCTCTAGCCCTGGTCCCTAAAACAAATGTATGTACTTTATTTAATTGTTTCTGAAGTTCAGTTATATAAGCATATAAATATTCTGATCCTAACTGCGTTAGGTCCTCTCCACTAAATAGAAATTGCTATGGCCTTCCATATAAGATTTTGAAGGGACTCAAATTTCCTTTTATTCTAGGTTTAACTCTAATTCCAAGTAATGCTAAAGGGAGGGATTGAGGCCATGACAAATTAGCTTCTTATCCAATTTTAGCTATTTATTGTTTAATTAAATGGTTCATTTTTTCTACCTGTCCACTTGCCTGTGGTCTATAAGGAGTATGCAGTTGCCAATCTATCTTTAGAATCTTACTTATCTGGTCTACCACTTGTGCACAAAAATGTGAAACTCTATCAGAAGACATTGCTACTAGAATCCCAAAGCATGGTATTATTTCATTTAACAAGACTTTAACCACTTCTCTTGCTTTGGTTGTTCGACAGGGAAAGGCTTCAGGCCTTCCTGAAAACGTGTCAGTCAGAACCAGTAAATAATGATACCCCCCTTTTCTAGGGAGTTCTGAAAAATCAATTTGCCACTGTTGCCCCGAATAATTTCCTTTACCGATTATTCCAAATTTTATTCTATCCTTGGTATTGGGGTTATTGTGTAAGCAAATGCTACATTGTTGAGTTACTTGTTTTATCATATCGTCCCACTAATGTCTGACTCAGGCTCTTATGCAGTGTGCCAGCTCCCCAATGCGTTTTATTGTGTTCTGTAAGAACTATGGGCCATGTCAAACTAGAGGGTATTACTATGGGGTTATCTTTTAAATATACTCATCCATCTGGTTTCATTTTACCTTTCAAATCTTCAATTAATTTTAAGTCTTCTTTTGTATAATTTGGATATAGTTTGGATTTTACCGTCTGGTATCAAAGACAATGCCTTCACCTCAGTTATTTCAGCTGCCTGCTTAGCCTCTGCCAATCGATTTTCCAATTTCAAAATCGGTGTTCCCCTTTTGGTGTCCCTGACAATGCATGATAGCTACCTTTTCTGGTTGTTTTACAGCCTCTAACAATTTTAAAATTTCTTCAGCATACTTTGTGTTTTCACTGAGCGGTCAGCAATCCATGTTCTTTCCAAATTGCTCCATGAGCATGTACCACGCCGAATGTATATTTAGAATCTGTCCAAATATTTACCCTTTTTCCCGCTGCCAGTTCCAATGCTCTCGTGAGAGCAACTATCTCCGCCTTTTGAGCTGATGTTCCAGGGGGTAAAGGCTTAGACTCGATTACCTGCTGAGTAGTTGTTATAGCATATCCAGCTTTACGTTGCCTTTGCGTAACAAAACTGCTCCCATCCGTGAACCAAGTTTCTTCCGCGTCTTCCATGAGCTCCTCCTTAAGGTCTGGTAGGCTGGAATACACAGTCTCTAGAGTTTCTAAACAATCGTGAATCACAGCTTGTGCCGGAGCATCACTAAGAAAAGAGGCTAGATTCACAATATGAATTATCACAATTTCCACGTCGTCCTGTTCTACCAATATTGCTTGATATTTCAAAATCATCAATTCTTGTTTAAGTTGTTTAAAGACTTTTTGTGCTTCTCCAGTCCAGACTAACTTTGACTGGTTAATCTTTATCAATTCACATAGAGGCTTTACCAATAGTCCATAATTATAAATCCAAAGGCGACACCAACCTGTCATTCCTAAAAAGCTTTGTAGCTCCTTTACCATTTGAGGTTCTGGAGTCCGGCAAATGACTTCCTTATGTTCAGTTCCTAGTTCTCGTTGTCCTTCCGAAATGTCAAATCCTAGATAGGTCACACTTTGTTGAGCCAGCTGGACTTTCTGTCAAGAGACTTGATATCCATTTAAACCCAGAAAATTAAGACGACTTATAGTCCATTGAATCCAACTCCCCTTAGTCTCGGTAGCTATTAAGAGATCATCTACATATTGTAACAAAGCACCTTCAGTGTCCGGAGGTATCCATGTTTCGAGTTCCCTTGCTAATTGGTTTCCAAAATTAGTGGGGCTATTCTTGAATCCTTGAGGTAGTAATGTCCACGTAAGCTGCGTCTTTCTGCCTGAATCGGGATTTTCCCATTCAAAGGCGAATAGGTTTTGGCTTTCTGTGGCTAAGCCTAGGCAGAAGAAGGCATCTTTTAAATCCAGTACGGTAAACCAGACTTGACTATTCTTTAATTTAGTCAGCAAAGTATAAGGGTTTGCCACTACTGGATGTATATCCTCAGTGATTTTATTTATGGCCCTCAAATCCTGAACTAGCCTATAGCTTTTTCATCTGCCTTTTTAATTGGCAATATGGGTGCATTGGATTCTGATTCGCATTCAATCAATAATCCATACTGTAAAAATTGATCAATTATCTCTTTAATTCCTTTCCTATCTTCTGTCCTCAAAGGATATTACTTAACCTTAACGGGTTTCTCTCCTGGCTTTAATTTAATAATTATTAAGGTCACATTTTTAGCTCTTCCAGGGACTTCGGTAGCCCAAACTCCTGGACATACTTGATCTGTGATCTCTAAAGGTATTTCACTTTTAGGGTCAGTTTGTATTAGTGCCAAGCTTAACACATTTATTAGTTGTTCTTCTCCTGTTCTTAATTCCATTTTCCCTTTTTCAAAGACAATTTCTGCTCCTACTTGCTCTAATAAATCTCTACCTAAGAGTGCCCATGAGGAGCTAGGCATAGATAAAAATCTGTGTATGCCCCATTGTTTCCCTAATTTGTACTTCAAAGGTTCACAAAAATAAGCCTTTTTGGTTACACCTTGTCCTGGTTTCAGTTAGAACAGAGTTAATTTTCTTCCTAGTAGCTGGGAGAATGCTATGTTTTGGCTTAGGATGAGAAGAGTGCTGATAACACCCCGATGTTTCAATTGTTGCAGAGCAATGCTTATAGCAAGCCAAGGACATCTCAGCTTCTTGCTCTGTCCTGCCAACAGGCAGGCTGGGGGTGCAGTAAGAGCTGGGAGGGGACAGACCCAGGACAGGTGACCCAAACTAGCCAAAGGGGTATTCCATAGCATCTGACGTCAGGCTAAACAATACATAGGGGTGGCTAGCCAGGGGGAGGGGGCCGGACTGCTCGGGGTTAGGCTGGGCATCGGTCAGCGGGTGGTGAGCAATTGCATTGTGCATCACTTGTTTGTACACATTATTAGTAGTGGTACTATTATCATCATTGTATTATTATTATTATTATTATTATTATTATTATTATTATTGTTATTTTGTCTTATTAAACTGTCTTTATCTCAACTCACAGGCTTCACTTTCCATTTCTCTCCCCCATCCCAGAGAGGGAGGGGGAGGGTGAGCGAACAGCTGCGTGGTGTTTAGCTGCCGGCCGGGTTAAACCACGACACACCTTTTACCCTAACATAATAATTCTGTGAAGGCATTAATGCTTGATTTAGAACTGAATACGTTGCCCCATAGCAATAAGAAATTTCACTTCCATTCCTCCCCTAGCTTCATTATAACCAGTGGAGGATCCGCTAGGGTAGATTCCCCAGGTCCCCGTTATTCCTGTTGAAATCAGGGGTTGATTACCCTAGGAAAAGGCTAGTCAATTTGTCCTCCAAAGCCAGGTCCAAACCGTTTTGTTTTATTTATTTATTTATTTATTTATTTTCATTACATTTCAGAGTTGGTCCAAAAATTCCATAGGGCTTTCTTTTAGACCTTGTTGGAAGCATATTCTCAATTCCCAATTCATCCAGGTTTTAGTATTTACTTAACCGTTCATGATTTTCAGGATGATTCGGGTCTTAGTGGGGGTCGGTCAGGGGAATGCAATTGTCCACAGTTCCCTGAACGGTCCCATCAGCAATCTGAGCTCGCACATGAACTCAGGTTGTTTTAAGAGTGTACCTCTTTTCTGTTTCTGTGACAACTCTCTCGGACCGATCATGGTCCCTTTGCCCTAAAGGGCTAACACCCATGATTTTAAGATCTCTGCCTCGGGCAGAGGCAGAACTATTAACATTCCTACATCCTCTTTCCCTGCTCATTCAACTTCAAACACCTTTAACACTTTCAACAACCCTTTTAACACTTCCTTTATCTTTCTCCAGCCTGTACTTCTCTAATGCCAACATCAAAGGTTCAGTCAGGGGCCAACTTAATTCCCTACCTTTTCCCACCAAGATGCTGAAACATCAGTATACAACATTTCATCCTGTTCTGCTTCTCAAAAAACAACATTAACTGTAGCAAAATATTATAGTTTAAAGTTCCATTTAGGGGCCACTTTTCTCCACATTCCAGCTTATAAAGCGGCCACCACTGATTACGATATTTTATCAATGTTTTCCTGTTCACACTTCCACCGGCAGATCCTCCAATATCCTTCCAGTGACTTAAAACACATCCTAACACACTTTTCTTTAAAATTTCACTGCTTGTTTGCCCCCCCCAGTTTCCAGTTTACACTTTCAGAATACACATGTTACTTACAAAAGCGTATCACAAAACGTATCACTCACAAAAATACGGGCACGCAATATCTTTCAGTAGCGATGCCACAAAACTACTATTACCAGCAATATTGCCAAAATCACAGTAACAATAGTCAGAGTCAAATTCCACATGCGATTAGTCAGAAAACCGAACTGTGTAACACCGTAACGATATCTTTCTTATAACAATGCCACGAACCTACTATTACCACCAGGAAAATAGCCAAAATCGCAGTAACAAGAACCAGAGTTAAATACCATACTCCATGAGTCAGAAAACCGAAATAGACAACACAATTCCAGATGGACCTTAAAGCGAGCTCCTTCCTTAAGGTCCCCAAACATGTACTTATGGTGCTAACCACAAAGTATATACCAAACACTGCCTCGCAGAAGATCACCTTCTGACTTACAGACAGTTCCAGATGACCGGTCTACCAGAAAACCAAACCAGAATAAAGAATATACTCACTTACAATGATGGGGTCCTTGTCTGCCTCCGCAGTGATCCGGTGAGTCGAGGAGTCCCTCCGGGAAATCCCGGGGGTACCCTAGGGAGTCCTGTTCCCAGCAGGTCCTGCAGTCCGGCAGAGAGGTTGTCCCATCTGGGTCGCCAAATTGATTCAAAGATCGAAGCCGAAATTCCTTTAAGTGGTATATTCTTTATTGCAGCGCTGGATGCACGGGGGATCTCTCCACCTATCGTGCATACCCAAAGCAGAAAGCAGTCTTGAATTTATACAATCAATCTATCAATATTCTACAAGCACCTATACATACGCATTACCTATCCCCGCCTTCCCTCGCTTCTCATGCTAATTAGCCTTTTGGCACCTTGCGCCTGCGCAGAGCCTTCCAAGAATTGTGGGCAGGGGTCTTTGGGACGTGGGCAGGGGTCTTTGGGAGGAAGACCCCGAGTCTTCCTCACAGTGTACTTTTCACCTTTGGTCAGGAATCTGCTGAATTGGCATGTTTCTTAATTGCAAGAGCTGGTTGTTGCCAATTCTCCCGTTTGTTGTATCTTTATAATGAATTCCAATGTCCAGTTTCGAGAGTTATAGTCCTTACATTCGTTTCTCTGTCCGCCTGCCGCTTCCTTATCATGAGTTCCAGTGTCTTGTTTCGAGATATACAGTCCTTGTCTGGGGATTGTCCTTGCCTCCCCAATACCTCCTTAATCAATCCCCCCTTTTCTTTTCCCATGCAAATTCTTTTGCATCAGATACTTTCTTTATTTACAGTAACACAACAAAGCAGGCATCTAAACAACATGCACACAAATATTCCTAACACTACTAATACGATTAGAGCAATGAATACTTGTTTCAACCATTGGAAATTGGGCAACCAGGAGGTTAACTTAGTCCATAGTTCACTAAAACTCCATGAAAGATCATCTTTACTGATCTCATGTAGGATCCTGGTCTGCTTCCATATTTCTTCCAGGTCGGTAGAGATCCTTCCACTCTGATCTACATACATACAACAACTTGTGTTTATTACTGTACAGACTCCCCCTTGAGTGGCCAGTAACAAGTCTAGGGCCATCCGATTTTGGAATACTACCTGTGATAAACTAGATATCTCTTCTTGTTGAGCCTTTATAGCATCCAGAATTTTGTTTTCTAACTTCTCTATAATTGCAGAAATATTAACTATTGCCTTTTCCAATTCACTCACTCCTAACCATGGGATAAACCATCGCACAAAACTATGAAAAGGGGTGTGTCTCTCTACCAATGGATTGTTAATTTTTCATCTGATTCTCCGGATATGATTTCTCAAGTAACCTCGAGGCACTACATCATGTACTGTCATATTGGGGACTACCGCTCCAAGAGTGCAAGTTCCCTTCCAATTCTCAGGCAAGACCTTACGGGCTGTATCATTGCATAGCCAATACCACCCTTTTCCTTCTGGAACCGTCCAGCTGGTTGAATTTGCCCAGCCGCTAGTCGTACTAATATCAATTGTTCAATTACAAGATGTCTGATTTCCCACATAAGTAGTATCCGTATTTATACAATGCTGTTTTCCTATACCCTTAGGCGGGTTACACCTTTGTACACATACATAATAGGATTCTAACGGCATGAAGCTACTCACTTCTAGTTCCAAAACTGCTTAATATTTTCGACCCCAAGATGTGTTTTCCCACAAATTAGTCCAAGATAAGTTTGCAGGCAAGGGAATCCCAATTAACGATACACCCTTATTCCCATGCTGTGGCAGATGGGTGCATACCCAACAGTTCGTCTTATTAGTTACTTGAGAAATTGTTTGTATTAAGGTCAGGTGTAAGTTCTCATCCCAAGTTGCCCACCCCAAATCCGAGAACCGCACCCCTGCAATCATTAGGATCTGGAAAACCGTAATTTTGTTGGTCCAATTGGAGTGGTGGTCCATATCCTCGCCGGGGCCTTCTTCACCCTTGAATTGTGGATCCAAGCTGCTTGCTTCTTAATCTTAATGGCGGTGTGTGTTGTCAGTAATACTTGGTGTGGTCCCATCCACTTTCCTTCCATTTTTCCTGCACGGGTTGTCCTGAAAAAGTCTTTATATATATATAATCCCCGAGCTTAAAGGGGTGGATTGGTTGATCCAACCCTCTAGCCCTGGTCCCTAAAACAAATGTATGTACTTTATTTAATTGTTTCTGAAGTTCAGTTATATAAGCATATAAATATTCTGATCCTAACTGCGTTAGGTCCTCTCCACTAAATAGAAATTGCTATGGCCTTCCATATAAGATTTTGAAGGGACTCAAATTTCCTTTTATTCTAGGTTTAACTCTAATTCCAAGTAATGCTAAAGGGAGGGATTGAGGCCATGACAAATTAGCTTCTTATCCAATTTTAGCTATTTATTGTTTAATTAAATGGTTCATTTTTTCTACCTGTCCACTTGCCTGTGGTCTATAAGGAGTATGCAGTTGCCAATCTATCTTTAGAATCTTACTTATCTGGTCTACCACTTGTGCACAAAAATGTGAAACTCTATCAGAAGACATTGCTACTAGAATCCCAAAGCATGGTATTATTTCATTTAACAAGACTTTAACCACTTCTCTTGCTTTGGTTGTTCGACAGGGAAAGGCTTCAGGCCTTCCTGAAAACGTGTCAGTCAGAACCAGTAAATAATGATACCCCCCTTTTCTAGGGAGTTCTGAAAAATCAATTTGCCACTGTTGCCCCGAATAATTTCCTTTACCGATTATTCCAAATTTTATTCTATCCTTGGTATTGTGTAAGCAAATGCTACATTGTTGAGTTACTTGTTTTATCATATCGTCCCACTAATGTCTGACTCAGGCTCTTATGCAGTGTGCCAGCTCCCCAATGCGTTTTATTGTGTTCTGTAAGAACTATGGGCCATGTCAAACTAGAGGGTATTACTATGGGGTTATCTTTTAAATATACTCATCCATCTGGTTTCATTTTACCTTTCAAATCTTCAATTAATTTTAAGTCTTCTTTTGTATAATTTGGATATAGTTTGGATTTTACCGTCTGGTATCAAAGACAATGCCTTCACCTCAGTTATTTCAGCTGCCTGCTTAGCCTCTGCCAATCGATTTTCCAATTTCAAAATCGGTGTTCCCCTTTTGGTGTCCCTGACAATGCATGATAGCTACCTTTTCTGGTTGTTTTACAGCCTCTAACAATTTTAAAATTTCTTCAGCATACTTTGTGTTTTCACTGAGCGGTCAGCAATCCATGTTCTTTCCAAATTGCTCCATGAGCATGTACCACGCCGAATGTATATTTAGAATCTGTCCAAATATTTACCCTTTTTCCCGCTGCCAGTTCCAATGCTCTCGTGAGAGCAACTATCTCCGCCTTTTGAGCTGATGTTCCAGGGGGTAAAGGCTTAGACTCGATTACCTGCTGAGTAGTTGTTATAGCATATCCAGCTTTACGTTGCCTTTGCGTAACAAAACTGCTCCCATCCGTGAACCAAGTTTCTTCCGCGTCTTCCATGAGCTCCTCCTTAAGGTCTGGTAGGCTGGAATACACAGTCTCTAGAGTTTCTAAACAATCGTGAATCACAGCTTGTGCCGGAGCATCACTAAGAAAAGAGGCTAGATTCACAATATGAATTATCACAATTTCCACGTCGTCCTGTTCTACCAATATTGCTTGATATTTCAAAATCATCAATTCTTGTTTAAGTTGTTTAAAGACTTTTTGTGCTTCTCCAGTCCAGACTAACTTTGACTGGTTAATCTTTATCAATTCACATAGAGGCTTTACCAATAGTCCATAATTATAAATCCAAAGGCGACACCAACCTGTCATTCCTAAAAAGCTTTGTAGCTCCTTTACCATTTGAGGTTCTGGAGTCCGGCAAATGACTTCCTTATGTTCAGTTCCTAGTTCTCGTTGTCCTTCCGAAATGTCAAATCCCAGATAGGTCACACTTTGTTGAGCCAGCTGGACTTTCTGTCAAGAGACTTGATATCCATTTAAACCCAGAAAATTAAGACGACTTATAGTCCATTGAATCCAACTCCCTTTAGTCTCGGTAGCTATTAAGAGATCATCTACATATTGTAACAAAGCACCTTCAGTGTCCGGAGGTATCCATGTTTCGAGTTCCCTTGCTAATTGGTTTCCAAAATTAGTGGGGCTATTCTTGAATCCTTGAGGTAGTAATGTCCACGTAAGCTGCGTCTTTCTGCCTGAATCGGGATTTTCCCATTCAAAGGCGAATAGGTTTTGGCTTTCTGTGGCTAAGCCTAGGCAGAAGAAGGCATCTTTTAAATCCAGTACGGTAAACCAGACTTGACTATTCTTTAATTTAGTCAGCAAAGTATAAGGGTTTGCCACTACTGGATGTATATCCTCAGTGATTTTATTTATGGCCCTCAAATCCTGAACTAGCCTATAGCTTTTTCATCTGCCTTTTTAATTGGCAATATGGGTGCATTGTATTCTGATTCGCATTCAATCAATAATCCATACTGTAAAAATTGATCAATTATCTCTTTAATTCCTTTCCTATCTTCTGTCCTCAAAGGATATTACTTAACCTTAACGGGTTTCTCTCCTGGCTTTAATTTAATAATTATTAAGGTCACATTTTTAGCTCTTCCAGGGACTTCGGTAGCCCAAACTCCTGGACATACTTGATCTGTGATCTCTAAAGGTATTTCACTTTTAGGGTCAGTTTGTATTAGTGCCAAGCTTAACACATTTATTAGTTGTTCTTCTCCTGTTCTTAATTCCATTTTCCCTTTTTCAAAGACAATTTCTGCTCCTACTTGCTCTAATAAATCTCTACCTAAGAGTGCCCATGAGGAGCTAGGCATAGATAAAAATCTGTGTATGCCCCATTGTTTCCCTAATTTGTACTTCAAAGGTTCACAAAAATAAGCCTTTTCGGTTACACCTTGTCCTGGTTTCAGTTAGAACAGAGTTAATTTTCTTCCTAGTAGCTGGGAGAATGCTATGTTTTGGCTTAGGATGAGAAGAGTGCTGATAACACCCCGATGTTTCAATTGCTGCAGAGCAATGCTTATAGCAAGCCAAGGACATCTCAGCTTCTTGCTCTGTCCTGCCAACAGGCAGGCTGGGGGTGCAGTAAGAGCTGGGAGGGGACAGACCCAGGACAGGTGACCCAAACTAGCCAAAGGGGTATTCCATAGCATCTGACGTCAGGCTAAACAATACATAGGGGTGGCTAGCCAGGGGGAGGGGGCCGGACTGCTCGGGGTTAGGCTGGGCATCGGTCAGCGGGTGGTGAGCAATTGCATTGTGCATCACTTGTTTGTACACATTATTAGTAGTGGTACTATTATCATCATTGTATTATTATTATTATTATTATTATTATTTTGTCTTATTAAACTGTCTTTATCTCAACTCACAGGCTTCACTTTCCATTTCTCTCCCCCGTCCCAGAGAGGGAGGGGGAGGGGGAGCGAACAGCTGCGTGGTGTTTAGCTGCCGGCCGGGTTAAACCATGACACACCTTTTACCCTAACATAATAATTCTGTGAAGGCATTAATGCTTGATTTAGAACTGAATACGTTGCCCCATAGCAATAAGAAATTTCACTTCCATTCCTCCCCTAGCTTCATTATAACCAGTGGAGGATCCGCTAGGGTAGATTCCCCAGGTCCCCGTTATTCCTGTTGAAATCAGGGGTTGATTACCCTAGGAAAAGGCTAGTCAATTTGTCCTCCAAAGCCAGGTCCAAACCGTTTTGTTTTATTTATTTATTTATTTATTTATTTTCATTACATTTCAGAGTTGGTCCAAAAATTCCATAGGGCTTTCTTTTAGACCTTGTTGGAAGCATATTCTCAATTCCCAATTCATCCAGGTTTTAGTATTTACTTAACCGTTCATGATTTTCAGGATGATTCGGGTCTTAGTGGGGGTCGGTCAGGGGAATGCAGTTGTCCACAGTTCCCTGAACGGTCCCATCAGCAATCTGAGCTCGCACATGAACTCAGGTTGTTTTAAGAGTGTACCTCTTTTCTGTTTCTGTGACAACTCTCTCGGACCGATCATGGTCCCTTTGCCCTAAAGGGCTAACACCCATGATTTTAAGATCTCTGCCTCGGGCAGAGGCAGAACTATTAACATTCCTACATCCTCTTTCCCTGCTCATTCAACTTCAAACACCTTTAACACTTTCAACAACCCTTTTAACACTTCCTTTATCTTTCTCCAGCCTGTACTTCTCTAATGCCAACATCAAAGGTTCAGTCAGGGGCCAACTTAATTCCCTACCTTTTCCCACCAAGATGCTGAAACATCAGTATACAACATTTCATCCTGTTCTGCTTCTCAAAAAACAACATTAACTGTAGCAAAATATTATAGTTTAAAGTTCCATTTAGGGGCCACTTTTCTCCACATTCCAGCTTATAAAGCGGCCACCACTGATTACGATATTTTATCAATGTTTTCCTGTTCACACTTCCACCGGCAGATCCTCCAATATCCTTCCAGTGACTTAAAACACATCCTAACACACTTTTCTTTAAAATTTCACTGCTTGTTTGCCCCCCCCAGTTTCCAGTTTACACTTTCAGAATACACATGTTACTTACAAAAGCGTATCACAAAACGTATCACTCACAAAAATACGGGCACGCAATATCTTTCAGTAGCGATGCCACAAAACTACTATTACCAGCAATATTGCCAAAATCACAGTAACAATAGTCAGAGTCAAATTCCACATGCGATTAGTCAGAAAACCGAACTGTGTAACACCGTAACGATATCTTTCTTATAACAATGCCACGAACCTACTATTACCACCAGGAAAATAGCCAAAATCGCAGTAACAAGAACCAGAGTTAAATACCATACTCCATGAGTCAGAAAACCGAAATAGACAACACAATTCCAGATGGACCTTAAAGCGAGCTCCTTCCTTAAGGTCCCCAAACATGTACTTATGGTGCTAACCACAAAGTATATACCAAACACTGCCTCGCAGAAGATCACCTTCTGACTTACAGACAGTTCCAGATGACCGGTCTACCAGAAAACCAAACCAGAATAAAGAATATACTCACTTACAATGATGGGGTCCTTGTCTGCCTCCGCAGTGATCCGGTGAGTCGAGGAGTCCCTCCGGGAAATCCCGGGGGTACCCTAGGGAGTCCTGTTCCCAGCAGGTCCTGCAGTCCGGCAGAGAGGTTGTCCCATCTGGGTCGCCAAATTGATTCAAAGATCGAAGCCGAAATTCCTTTAAGTGGTATATTCTTTATTGCAGCGCTGGATGCACGGGGGATCTCTCCACCTATCGTGCATACCCAAAGCAGAAAGCAGTCTTGAATTTATACAATCAATCTATCAATATTCTACAAGCACCTATACATATGCATTACCTATCCCCGCCTTCCCTCGCTTCTCATGCTAATTAGCCTTTTGGCACCTTGCGCCTGCGCAGAGCCTTCCAAGAATTGTGGGCAGGGGTCTTTGGGACGTGGGCAGGGGTCTTTGGGAGGAAGACCCCGAGTCTTCCTCACAGTGTACTTTTCACCTTTGGTCAGGAATCTGCTGAATTGGCATGTTTCTTAATTGCAAGAGCTGGTTGTTGCCAATTCTCCCGTTTGTTGTATCTTTATAATGAATTCCAATGTCCAGTTTCGAGAGTTATAGTCCTTACATTCGTTTCTCTGTCCGCCTGCCGCTTCCTTATCATGAGTTCCAGTGTCTTGTTTCGAGATATACAGTCCTTGTCTGGGGATTGTCCTTGCCTCCCCAATACCTCCTTAATCAATCCCCCCTTTTCTTTTCCCATGCAAATTCTTTTGCATCAGATACTTTCTTTATTTACAGTAACACAACAAAGCAGGCATCTAAACAACATGCACACAAATATTCCTAACACTACTAATACGATTAGAGCAATGAATACTTGTTTCAACCATTGGAAATTGGGCAACCAGGAGGTTAACTTAGTCCATAGTTCACTAAAACTCCATGAAAGATCATCTTTACTGATCTCATGTAGGATCCTGGTCTGCTTCCATATTTCTTCCAGGTCGGTAGAGATCCTTCCACTCTGATCTACATACATACAACAACTTGTGTTTATTACTGTACAGACTCCCCCTTGAGTGGCCAGTAACAAGTCTAGGGCCATCCGATTTTGGAATACTACCTGTGATAAACTAGATATCTCTTCTTGTTGAGCCTTTATAGCATCCAGAATTTTGTTTTCTAACTTCTCTATAATTGCAGAAATATTAACTATTGCCTTTTCCAATTCACTCACTCCTAACCATGGGATAAACCATCGCACAAAACTATGAAAAGGGGTGTGTCTCTCTACCAATGGATTGTTAATTTTTCATCTGATTCTCCGGATATGATTTCTCAAGTAACCTCGAGGCACTACATCATGTACTGTCATATTGGGGACTACCGCTCCAAGAGTGCAAGTTCCCTTCCAATTCTCAGGCAAGACCTTACGGGCTGTATCATTGCATAGCCAATACCACCCTTTTCCTTCTGGAACCGTCCAGCTGGTTGAATTTGCCCAGCCGCTAGTCGTACTAATATCAATTGTTCAATTACAAGATGTCTGATTTCCCACATAAGTAGTATCCGTATTCATACAATGCTGTTTTCCTATACCCTTAGGCGGGTTACACCTTTGTACACATACATAATAGGATTCTAACGGCATGAAGCTACTCACTTCTAGTTCCAAAACTGCTTAATATTTTCGACCCCAAGATGTGTTTTCCCACAAATTAGTCCAAGATAAGTTTGCAGGCAAGGGAATCCCAATTAACGATACACCCTTATTCCCATGCTGTGGCAGATGGGTGCATACCCAACAGTTCGTCTTATTAGTTACTTGAGAAATTGTTTGTATTAAGGTCAGGTGTAAGTTCTCATCCCAAGTTGCCCACCCCAAATCCGAGAACCGCACCCCTGCAATCATTAGGATCTGGAAAACCGTAATTTTGTTGGTCCAATTGGAGTGGTGGTCCATATCCTCGCCGGGGCCTTCTTCACCCTTGAATTGTGGATCCAAGCTGCTTGCTTCTTAATCTTAATGGCGGTGTGTGTTGTCAGTAATACTTGGTGTGGTCCCATCCACTTTCCTTCCATTTTTCCTGCACGGGTTGTCCTGAAAAAGTCTTTATATATATATAATCCCCGAGCTTAAAGGGGTGGATTGGTTGATCCAACCCTCTAGCCCTGGTCCCTAAAACAAATGTATGTACTTTATTTAATTGTTTCTGAAGTTCAGTTATATAAGCATATAAATATTCTGATCCTAACTGCGTTAGGTCCTCTCCACTAAATAGAAATTGCTATGGCCTTCCATATAAGATTTTGAAGGGACTCAAATTTCCTTTTATTCTAGGTTTAACTCTAATTCCAAGTAATGCTAAAGGGAGGGATTGAGGCCATGACAAATTAGCTTCTTATCCAATTTTAGCTATTTATTGTTTAATTAAATGGTTCATTTTTTCTACCTGTCCACTTGCCTGTGGTCTATAAGGAGTATGCAGTTGCCAATCTATCTTTAGAATCTTACTTATCTGGTCTACCACTTGTGCACAAAAATGTGAAACTCTATCAGAAGACATTGCTACTAGAATCCCAAAGCATGGTATTATTTCATTTAACAAGACTTTAACCACTTCTCTTGCTTTGGTTGTTCGACAGGGAAAGGCTTCAGGCCTTCCTGAAAACGTGTCAGTCAGAACCAGTAAATAATGATACCCCCCTTTTCTAGGGAGTTCTGAAAAATCAATTTGCCACTGTTGCCCCGAATAATTTCCTTTACCGATTATTCCAAATTTTATTCTATCCTTGGTATTGTGTAAGCAAATGCTACATTGTTGAGTTACTTGTTTTATCATATCGTCCCACTAATGTCTGACTCAGGCTCTTATGCAGTGTGCCAGCTCCCCAATGCGTTTTATTGTGTTCTGTAAGAACTATGGGCCATGTCAAACTAGAGGGTATTACTATGGGGTTATCTTTTAAATATACTCATCCATCTGGTTTCATTTTACCTTTCAAATCTTCAATTAATTTTAAGTCTTCTTTTGTATAATTTGGATATAGTTTGGATTTTACCGTCTGGTATCAAAGACAATGCCTTCACCTCAGTTATTTCAGCTGCCTGCTTAGCCTCTGCCAATCGATTTTCCAATTTCAAAATCGGTGTTCCCCTTTTGGTGTCCCTGACAATGCATGATAGCTACCTTTTCTGGTTGTTTTACAGCCTCTAACAATTTTAAAATTTCTTCAGCATACTTTGTGTTTTCACTGAGCGGTCAGCAATCCATGTTCTTTCCAAATTGCTCCATGAGCATGTACCACGCCGAATGTATATTTAGAATCTGTCCAAATATTTACCCTTTTTCCCGCTGCCAGTTCCAATGCTCTCGTGAGAGCAACTATCTCCGCCTTTTGAGCTGATGTTCCAGGGGGTAAAGGCTTAGACTCGATTACCTGCTGAGTAGTTGTTATAGCATATCCAGCTTTACGTTGCCTTTGCGTAACAAAACTGCTCCCATCCGTGAACCAAGTTTCTTCCGCGTCTTCCATGGGCTCCTCCTTAAGGTCTGGTCGGCTGGAATACACAGTCTCTAGAGTTTCTAAACAATCGTGAATCACAGCTTGTGCCGGAGCATCACTAAGAAAAGAGGCTAGATTCACAATATGAATTATCACAATTTCCACGTCGTCCTGTTCTACCAATATTGCTTGATATTTCAAAATCATCAATTCTTGTTTAAGTTGTTTAAAGACTTTTTGTGCTTCTCCAGTCCAGACTAACTTTGACTGGTTAATCTTTATCAATTCACATAGAGGCTTTACCAATAGTCCATAATTATAAATCCAAAGGCGACACCAACCTGTCATTCCTAAAAAGCTTTGTAGCTCCTTTACCATTTGAGGTTCTGGAGTCCGGCAAATGACTTCCTTATGTTCAGTTCCTAGTTCTCGTTGTCCTTCCGAAATGTCAAATCCCAGATAGGTCACACTTTGTTGAGCCAGCTGGACTTTCTGTCAAGAGACTTGATATCCATTTAAACCCAGAAAATTAAGACGACTTATAGTCCATTGAATCCAACTCCCTTTAGTCTCGGTAGCTATTAAGAGATCATCTACATATTGTAACAAAGCACCTTCAGTGTCCGGAGGTATCCATGTTTCGAGTTCCCTTGCTAATTGGTTTCCAAAATTAGTGGGGCTATTCTTGAATCCTTGAGGTAGTAATGTCCACGTAAGCTGCGTCTTTCTGCCTGAATCGGGATTTTCCCATTCAAAGGCGAATAGGTTTTGGCTTTCTGTGGCTAAGCCTAGGCAGAAGAAGGCATCTTTTAAATCCAGTACGGTAAACCAGACTTGACTATTCTTTAATTTAGTCAGCAAAGTATAAGGGTTTGCCACTACTGGATGTATATCCTCAGTGATTTTATTTATGGCCCTCAAATCCTGAACTAGCCTATAGCTTTTTCATCTGCCTTTTTAATTGGCAATATGGGTGCATTGTATTCTGATTCGCATTCAATCAATAATCCATACTGTAAAAATTGATCAATTATCTCTTTAATTCCTTTCCTATCTTCTGTCCTCAAAGGATATTACTTAACCTTAACGGGTTTCTCTCCTGGCTTTAATTTAATAATTATTAAGGTCACATTTTTAGCTCTTCCAGGGACTTCGGTAGCCCAAACTCCTGGACATACTTGATCTGTGATCTCTAAAGGTATTTCACTTTTAGGGTCAGTTTGTATTAGTGCCAAGCTTAACACATTTATTAGTTGTTCTTCTCCTGTTCTTAATTCCGTTTTCCCTTTTTCAAAGACAATTTCTGCTCCTACTTGCTCTAATAAATCTCTACCTAAGAGTGCCCATGAGGAGCTAGGCATAGATAAAAATCTGTGTATGCCCCATTGTTTCCCTAATTTGTACTTCAAAGGTTCACAAAAATAAGCCTTTTCGGTTACACCTTGTCCTGGTTTCAGTTAGAACAGAGTTAATTTTCTTCCTAGTAGCTGGGAGAATGCTATGTTTTGGCTTAGGATGAGAAGAGTGCTGATAACACCCCGATGTTTCAATTGCTGCAGAGCAATGCTTATAGCAAGCCAAGGACATCTCAGCTTCTTGCTCTGTCCTGCCAACAGGCAGGCTGGGGGTGCAGTAAGAGCTGGGAGGGGACAGACCCAGGACAGGTGACCCAAACTAGCCAAAGGGGTATTCCATAGCATCTGACGTCAGGCTAAACAATACATAGGGGTGGCTAGCCAGGGGGAGGGGGCCGGACTGCTCGGGGTTAGGCTGGGCATCGGTCAGCGGGTGGTGAGCAATTGCATTGTGCATCACTTGTTTGTACACATTATTAGTAGTGGTACTATTATCATCATTGTATTATTATTATTATTATTATTATTATTTTGTCTTATTAAACTGTCTTTATCTCAATTCACAGGCTTCACTTTCCATTTCTCTCCCCCGTCCCAGAGAGGGAGGGGGAGGGGGAGCGAACAGCTGCGTGGTGTTTAGCTGCCGGCCGGGTTAAACCATGACACACCTTTTACCCTAACATAATAATTCTGTGAAGGCATTAATGCTTGATTTAGAACTGAATACGTTGCCCCATAGCAATAAGAAATTTCACTTCCATTCCTCCCCTAGCTTCATTATAACCAGTGGAGGATCCGCTAGGGTAGATTCCCCAGGTCCCCGTTATTCCTGTTGAAATCAGGGGTTGATTACCCTAGGAAAAGGCTAGTCAATTTGTCCTCCAAAGCCAGGTCCAAACCGTTTTGTTTTATTTATTTATTTATTTATTTATTTTCATTACATTTCAGAGTTGGTCCAAAAATTCCATAGGGCTTTCTTTTAGACCTTGTTGGAAGCATATTCTCAATTCCCAATTCATCCAGGTTTTAGTATTTACTTAACCGTTCATGATTTTCAGGATGATTCGGGTCTTAGTGGGGGTCGGTCAGGGGAATGCAGTTGTCCACAGTTCCCTGAACGGTCCCATCAGCAATCTGAGCTCGCACATGAACTCAGGTTGTTTTAAGAGTGTACCTCTTTTCTGTTTCTGTGACAACTCTCTCGGACCGATCATGGTCCCTTTGCCCTAAAGGGCTAACACCCATGATTTTAAGATCTCTGCCTCGGGCAGAGGCAGAACTATTAACATTCCTACATCCTCTTTCCCTGCTCATTCAACTTCAAACACCTTTAACACTTTCAACAACCCTTTTAACACTTCCTTTATCTTTCTCCAGCCTGTACTTCTCTAATGCCAACATCAAAGGTTCAGTCAGGGGCCAACTTAATTCCCTACCTTTTCCCACCAAGATGCTGAAACATCAGTATACAACATTTCATCCTGTTCTGCTTCTCAAAAAACAACATTAACTGTAGCAAAATATTATAGTTTAAAGTTCCATTTAGGGGCCACTTTTCTCCACATTCCAGCTTATAAAGCGGCCACCACTGATTACGATATTTTATCAATGTTTTCCTGTTCACACTTCCACCGGCAGATCCTCCAATATCCTTCCAGTGACTTAAAACACATCCTAACACACTTTTCTTTAAAATTTCACTGCTTGTTTGCCCCCCCCAGTTTCCAGTTTACACTTTCAGAATACACATGTTACTTACAAAAGCGTATCACAAAACGTATCACTCACAAAAATACGGGCACGCAATATCTTTCAGTAGCGATGCCACAAAACTACTATTACCAGCAATATTGCCAAAATCACAGTAACAATAGTCAGAGTCAAATTCCACATGCGATTAGTCAGAAAACCGAACTGTGTAACACCGTAACGATATCTTTCTTATAACAATGCCACGAACCTACTATTACCACCAGGAAAATAGCCAAAATCGCAGTAACAAGAACCAGAGTTAAATACCATACTCCATGAGTCAGAAAACCGAAATAGACAACACAATTCCAGATGGACCTTAAAGCGAGCTCCTTCCTTAAGGTCCCCAAACATGTACTTATGGTGCTAACCACAAAGTATATACCAAACACTGCCTCGCAGAAGATCACCTTCTGACTTACAGACAGTTCCAGATGACCGGTCTACCAGAAAACCAAACCAGAATAAAGAATATACTCACTTACAATGATGGGGTCCTTGTCTGCCTCCGCAGTGATCCGGTGAGTCGAGGAGTCCCTCCGGGAAATCCCGGGGGTACCCTAGGGAGTCCTGTTCCCAGCAGGTCCTGCAGTCCGGCAGAGAGGTTGTCCCATCTGGGTCGCCAAATTGATTCAAAGATCGAAGCCGAAATTCCTTTAAGTGGTATATTCTTTATTGCAGCGCTGGATGCACGGGGGATCTCTCCACCTATCGTGCATACCCAAAGCAGAAAGCAGTCTTGAATTTATACAATCAATCTATCAATATTCTACAAGCACCTATACATACGCATTACCTATCCCCGCCTTCCCTCGCTTCTCATGCTAATTAGCCTTTTGGCACCTTGCGCCTGCGCAGAGCCTTCCAAGAATTGTGGGCAGGGGTCTTTGGGACGTGGGCAGGGGTCTTTGGGAGGAAGACCCCGAGTCTTCCTCACAGTGTACTTTTCACCTTTGGTCAGGAATCTGCTGAATTGGCATGTTTCTTAATTGCAAGAGCTGGTTGTTGCCAATTCTCCCGTTTGTTGTATCTTTATAATGAATTCCAATGTCCAGTTTCGAGAGTTATAGTCCTTACATTCGTTTCTCTGTCCGCCTGCCGCTTCCTTATCATGAGTTCCAGTGTCTTGTTTCGAGATATACAGTCCTTGTCTGGGGATTGTCCTTGCCTCCCCAATACCTCCTTAATCAATCCCCCCTTTTCTTTTCCCATGCAAATTCTTTTGCATCAGATACTTTCTTTATTTACAGTAACACAACAAAGCAGGCATCTAAACAACATGCACACAAATATTCCTAACACTACTAATACGATTAGAGCAATGAATACTTGTTTCAACCATTGGAAATTGGGCAACCAGGAGGTTAACTTAGTCCATAGTTCACTAAAACTCCATGAAAGATCATCTTTACTGATCTCATGTAGGATCCTGGTCTGCTTCCATATTTCTTCCAGGTCGGTAGAGATCCTTCCACTCTGATCTACATACATACAACAACTTGTGTTTATTACTGTACAGACTCCCCCTTGAGTGGCCAGTAACAAGTCTAGGGCCATCCGATTTTGGAATACTACCTGTGATAAACTAGATATCTCTTCTTGTTGAGCCTTTATAGCATCCAGAATTTTGTTTTCTAACTTCTCTATAATTGCAGAAATATTAACTATTGCCTTTTCCAATTCACTCACTCCTAACCATGGGATAAACCATCGCACAAAACTATGAAAAGGGGTGTGTCTCTCTACCAATGGATTGTTAATTTTTCATCTGATTCTCCGGATATGATTTCTCAAGTAACCTCGAGGCACTACATCATGTACTGTCATATTGGGGACTACCGCTCCAAGAGTGCAAGTTCCCTTCCAATTCTCAGGCAAGACCTTACGGGCTGTATCATTGCATAGCCAATACCACCCTTTTCCTTCTGGAACCGTCCAGCTGGTTGAATTTGCCCAGCCGCTAGTCGTACTAATATCAATTGTTCAATTACAAGATGTCTGATTTCCCACATAAGTAGTATCCGTATTCATACAATGCTGTTTTCCTATACCCTTAGGCGGGTTACACCTTTGTACACACACATAATAGGATTCTAACGGCAAGAAGCTACTCACTTCTAGTTCCAAAACTGCTTAATATTTTCGACCCCAAGATGTGTTTTCCCACAAATTAGTCCAAGATAAGTTTGCAGGCAAGGGAATCCCAATTAACGATACACCCTTATTCCCATGCTGTGGCAGATGGGTGCATACCCAACAGTTCGTCTTATTAGTTACTTGAGAAATTGTTTGTATTAAGGTCAGGTGTAAGTTCTCATCCCAAGTTGCCCACCCCAAATCCGAGAACCGCACCCCTGCAATCATTAGGATCTGGAAAACCGTAATTTTGTTGGTCCAATTGGAGTGGTGGTCCATATCCTCGCCGGGGCCTTCTTCACCCTTGAATTGTGGATCCAAGCTGCTTGCTTCTTAATCTTAATGGCGGTGTGTGTTGTCAGTAATACTTGGTGTGGTCCCATCCACTTTCCTTCCATTTTTCCTGCACGGGTTGTCCTGAAAAAGTCTTTATATATATATAATCCCCGAGCTTAAAGGGGTGGATTGGTTGATCCAACCCTCTAGCCCTGGTCCCTAAAACAAATGTATGTACTTTATTTAATTGTTTCTGAAGTTCAGTTATATAAGCATATAAATATTCTGATCCTAACTGCGTTAGGTCCTCTCCACTAAATAGAAATTGCTATGGCCTTCCATATAAGATTTTGAAGGGACTCAAATTCCCTTTTATTCTAGGTTTAACTCTAATTCCAAGTAATGCTAAAGGGAGGGATTGAGGCCATGACAAATTAGCTTCTTATCCAATTTTAGCTATTTATTGTTTAATTAAATGGTTCATTTTTTCTACCTGTCCACTTGCCTGTGGTCTATAAGGAGTATGCAGTTGCCAATCTATCTTTAGAATCTTACTTATCTGGTCTACCACTTGTGCACAAAAATGTGAAACTCTATCAGAAGACATTGCTACTAGAATCCCAAAGCATGGTATTATTTCATTTAACAAGACTTTAACCACTTCTCTTGCTTTGGTTGTTCGACAGGGAAAGGCTTCAGGCCTTCCTGAAAACGTGTCAGTCAGAACCAGTAAATAATGATACCCCCCTTTTCTAGGGAGTTCTGAAAAATCAATTTGCCACTGTTGCCCCGAATAATTTCCTTTACCGATTATTCCAAATTTTATTCTATCCTTGGTATTGGGGTTATTGTGTAAGCAAATGCTACATTGTTGAGTTACTTGTTTTATCATATCGTCCCACTAATGTCTGACTCAGGCTCTTATGCAGTGTGCCAGCTCCCCAATGCGTTTTATTGTGTTCTGTAAGAACTATGGGCCATGTCAAACTAGAGGGTATTACTATGGGGTTATCTTTTAAATATACTCATCCATCTGGTTTCATTTTACCTTTCAAATCTTCAATTAATTTTAAGTCTTCTTTTGTATAATTTGGATATAGTTTGGATTTTACCGTCTGGTATCAAAGACAATGCCTTCACCTCAGTTATTTCAGCTGCCTGCTTAGCCTCTGCCAATCGATTTTCCAATTTCAAAATCGGTGTTCCCCTTTTGGTGTCCCTGACAATGCATGATAGCTACCTTTTCTGGTTGTTTTACAGCCTCTAACAATTTTAAAATTTCTTCAGCATACTTTGTGTTTTCACTGAGCGGTCAGCAATCCATGTTCTTTCCAAATTGCTCCATGAGCATGTACCACGCCGAATGTATATTTAGAATCTGTCCAAATATTTACCCTTTTTCCCGCTGCCAGTTCCAATGCTCTCGTGAGAGCAACTATCTCCGCCTTTTGAGCTGATGTTCCAGGGGGTAAAGGCTTAGACTCGATTACCTGCTGAGTAGTTGTTATAGCATATCCAGCTTTACGTTGTCTTTGCGTAACAAAACTGCTCCCATCCGTGAACCAAGTTTCTTCCGCGTCTTCCATGGGCTCCTCCTTAAGGTCTGGTCGGCTGGAATACACAGTCTCTAGAGTTTCTAAACAATCGTGAATCACAGCTTGTGCCGGAGCATCACTAAGAAAAGAGGCTAGATTCACAATATGAATTATCACAATTTCCACGTCGTCCTGTTCTACCAATATTGCTTGATATTTCAAAATCATCAATTCTTGTTTAAGTTGTTTAAAGACTTTTTGTGCTTCTCCAGTCCAGACTAACTTTGACTGGTTAATCTTTATCAATTCACATAGAGGCTTTACCAATAGTCCATAATTATAAATCCAAAGGCGACACCAACCTGTCATTCCTAAAAAGCTTTGTAGCTCCTTTACCATTTGAGGTTCTGGAGTCCGGCAAATGACTTCCTTATGTTCAGTTCCTAGTTCTCGTTGTCCTTCCGAAATGTCAAATCCCAGATAGGTCACACTTTGTTGAGCCAGCTGGACTTTCTGTCAAGAGACTTGATATCCATTTAAACCCAGAAAATTAAGACAACTTATAGTCCATTGAATCCAACTCCCTTTAGTCTCGGTAGCTATTAAGAGATCATCTACATATTGTAACAAAGCACCTTCAGTGTCCGGAGGTATCCATGTTTCGAGTTCCCTTGCTAATTGGTTTCCAAAATTAGTGGGGCTATTCTTGAATCCTTGAGGTAGTAATGTCCACGTAAGCTGCGTCTTTCTGCCTGAATCGGGATTTTCCCATTCAAAGGCGAATAGGTTTTGGCTTTCTGTGGCTAAGCCTAGGCAGAAGAAGGCATCTTTTAAATCCAGTACGGTAAACCAGACTTGACTATTCTTTAATTTAGTCAGCAAAGTATAAGGGTTTGCCACTACTGGATGTATATCCTCAGTGATTTTATTTATGGCCCTCAAATCCTGAACTAGCCTATAGCTTTTTCATCTGCCTTTTTAATTGGCAATATGGGTGCATTGGATTCTGATTCGCATTCAATCAATAATCCATACTGTAAAAACTGATCAATTATCTCTTTAATTCCTTTCCTATCTTCTGTCCTCAAAGGATATTACTTAACCTTAACGGGTTTCACTCCTGGCTTTAATTTAATAATTATTAAGGTCACATTTTTAGCTCTTCCAGGGACTTCGGTAGCCCAAACTCCTGGACATACTTGATCTGTGATCTCTAAAGGTATTTCACTTTTAGGGTCAGTTTGTATTAGTGCCAAGCTTAACACATTTATTAGTTGTTCTTCTCCTGTTCTTAATTCCATTTTCCCTTTTTCAAAGACAATTTCTGCTCCTACTTGCTCTAATAAATCTCTACCTAAGAGTGCCCATGAGGAGCTAGGCATAGATAAAAATCTGTGTATGCCCCATTGTTTCCCTAATTTGTACTTCAAAGGTTCACAAAAATAAGCCTTTTCGGTTACACCTTGTCCTGGTTTCAGTTAGAACAGAGTTAATTTTCTTCCTAGTAGCTGGGAGAATGCTATGTTTTGGCTTAGGATGAGAAGAGTGCTGATAACACCCCGATGTTTCAATTGTTGCAGAGCAATGCTTATAGCAAGCCAAGGACATCTCAGCTTCTTGCTCTGTCCTGCCAACAGGCAGGCTGGGGGTGCAGTAAGAGCTGGGAGGGGACAGACCCAGGACAGGTGACCCAAACTAGCCAAAGGGGTATTCCATAGCATCTGACGTCAGGCTAAACAATACATAGGGGTGGCTAGCCAGGGGGAGGGGGCCGGACTGCTCGGGGTTAGGCTGGGCATCGGTCAGCGGGTGGTGAGCAATTGCATTGTGCATCACTTGTTTGTACACATTATTAGTAGTGGTACTATTATCATCATTGTATTATTATTATTATTATTATTATTATTATTATTATTATTATTATTTTGTCTTATTAAACTGTCTTTATCTCAACTCACAGGCTTCACTTTCCATTTCTCTCCCCCATCCCAGAGAGGGAGGGGGAGGGGGAGCGAACAGCTGCGTGGTGTTTAGCTGCCGGCCGGGTTAAACCACGACACACCTTTTACCCTAACATAATAATTCTGTGAAGGCATTAATGCTTGATTTAGAACTGAATACGTTGCCCCATAGCAATAAGAAATTTCACTTCCATTCCTCCCCTAGCTTCATTATAACCAGTGGAGGATCCGCTAGGGTAGATTCCCCAGGTCCCCGTTATTCCTGTTGAAATCAGGGGTTGATTACCCTAGGAAAAGGCTAGTCAATTTGTCCTCCAAAGCCAGGTCCAAACCGTTTTGTTTTATTTATTTATTTATTTATTTATTTATTTATTTATTTATTTATTTTCATTACATTTCAGAGTTGGTCCAAAAATTCCATAGGGCTTTCTTTTAGACCTTGTTGGAAGCATATTCTCAATTCCCAATTCATCCAGGTTTTAGTATTTACTTAACCGTTCATGATTTTCAGGATGATTCGGGTCTTAGTGGGGGTCGGTCAGGGGAATGCAGTTGTCCACAGTTCCCTGAACGGTCCCATCAGCAATCTGAGCTCGCACATGAACTCAGGTTGTTTTAAGAGTGTACCTCTTTTCTGTTTCTGTGACAACTCTCTCGGACCGATCATGGTCCCTTTGCCCTAAAGGGCTAACACCCATGATTTTAAGATCTCTGCCTCGGGCAGAGGCAGAACTATTAACATTCCTACATCCTCTTTCCCTGCTCATTCAACTTCAAACACCTTTAACACTTTCAACAACCCTTTTAACACTTCCTTTATCTTTCTCCAGCCTGTACTTCTCTAATGCCAACATCAAAGGTTCAGTCAGGGGCCAACTTAATTCCCTACCTTTTCCCACCAAGATGCTGAAACATCAGTATACAACATTTCATCCTGTTCTGCTTCTCAAAAAACAACATTAACTGTAGCAAAATATTATAGTTTAAAGTTCCATTTAGGGGCCACTTTTCTCCACATTCCAGCTTATAAAGCGGCCACCACTGATTACGATATTTTATCAATGTTTTCCTGTTCACACTTCCACCGGCAGATCCTCCAATATCCTTCCAGTGACTTAAAACACATCCTAACACACTTTTCTTTAAAATTTCACTGCTTGTTTGCCCCCCCAGTTTCCAGTTTACACTTTCAGAATACACATGTTACTTACAAAAGCGTATCACAAAACGTATCACTCACAAAAATACGGGCACGCAATATCTTTCAGTAGCGATGTCACAAAACTACTATTACCAGCAATATTGCCAAAATCACAGTAACAATAGTCAGAGTCAAATTCCACATGCGATAAGTCAGAAAACCGAACTGTGTAACACCGTAACGATATCTTTCTTATAACAATGCCACGAACCTACTATTACCACCAGGAAAATAGCCAAAATCGCAGTAACAAGAACCAGAGTTAAATACCATACTCCATGAGTCAGAAAACCGAAATAGACAACACAATTCCAGATGGACCTTAAAGCGAGCTCCTTCCTTAAGGTCCCCAAACATGTACTTATGGTGCTAACCACAAAGTATATACCAAACACTGCCTCGCAGAAGATCACCTTCTGACTTACAGACAGTTCCAGATGACCGGTCTACCAGAAAACCAAACGAGAATAAAGAATATACTCACTTACAATGATGGGGTCCTTGTCTGCCTCCGCAGTGATCCGGTGAGTCGAGGAGTCCCTCCGGGAAATCCCGGGGGTACCCTAGGGAGTCCTGTTCCCAGCAGGTCCTGCAGTCCGGCAGAGAGGTTGTCCCATCTGGGTCGCCAAATTGATTCAAAGATCGAAGCCGAAATTCCTTTAAGTGGTATATTCTTTATTGCAGCGCTGGATGCACGGGGGATCTCTCCACCTATCGTGCATACCCAAAGCAGAAAGCAGTCTTGAATTTATACAATCAATCTATCAATATTCTACAAGCACCTATACATATGCATTACCTATCCCCGCCTTCCCTCGCTTCTCATGCTAATTAGCCTTTTGGCACCTTGCGCCTGCGCAGAGCCTTCCAAGAATTGTGGGCAGGGGTCTTTGGGACGTGGGCAGGGGTCTTTGGGAGGAAGACCCCGAGTCTTCCTCACAGTGTACTTTTCACCTTTGGTCAGGAATCTGCTGAATTGGCATGTTTCTTAATTGCAAGAGCTGGTTGTTGCCAATTCTCCCGTTTGTTGTATCTTTATAATGAATTCCAATGTCCAGTTTTGAGAGTTATAGTCCTTACATTCGTTTCTCTGTCCGCCTGCCGCTTCCTTATCATGAGTTCCAGTGTCTTGTTTCGAGATATACAGTCCTTGTCTGGGGATTGTCCTTGCCTCCCCAATACCTCCTTAATCAATCCCCCCTTTTCTTTTCCCATGCAAATTCTTTTGCATCAGATACTTTCTTTATTTACAGTAACACAACAAAGCAGGCATCTAAACAACATGCACACAAATATTCCTAACACTACTAATACGATTAGAGCAATGAATACTTGTTTCAACCATTGGAAATTGGGCAACCAGGAGGTTAACTTAGTCCATAGTTCACTAAAACTCCATGAAAGATCATCTTTACTGATCTCATGTAGGATCCTGGTCTGCTTCCATATTTCTTCCAGGTCGGTAGAGATCCTTCCACTCTGATCTACATACATACAACAACTTGTGTTTATTACTGTACAGACTCCCGCTTGAGTGGCCAGTAACAAGTCTAGGGCCATCCGATTTTGGAATACTACCTGTGATAAACTAGATATCTCTTCTTGTTGAGCCTTTATAGCATCCAGAATTTTGTTTTCTAACTTCTCTATAATTGCAGAAATATTAACTATTGCCTTTTCCAATTCACTCACTCCTAACCATGGGATAAACCATCGCACAAAACTATGAAAAGGGGTGTGTCTCTCTACCAATGGATTGTTAATTTTTCATCTGATTCTCCGGATATGATTTCTCAAGTAACCTCGAGGCACTACATCATGTACTGTCATATTGGGGACTACCGCTCCAAGAGTGCAAGTTCCCTTCCAATTCTCAGGCAAGACCTTACGGGCTGTATCATTGCATAGCCAATACCACCCTTTTCCTTCTGGAACCGTCCAGCTGGTTGAATTTGCCCAGCCGCTAGTCGTACTAATATCAATTGTTCAATTACAAGATGTCTGATTTCCCACATAAGTAGTATCCGTATTCATACAATGCTGTTTTCCTATACCCTTAGGCGGGTTACACCTTTGTACACACACATAATAGGATTCTAACGGCAAGAAGCTACTCACTTCTAGTTCCAAAACTGCTTAATATTTTCGACCCCAAGATGTGTTTTCCCACAAATTAGTCCAAGATAAGTTTGCAGGCAAGGGAATCCCAATTAACGATACACCCTTATTCCCATGCTGTGGCAGATGGGTGCATACCCAACAGTTCGTCTTATTAGTTACTTGAGAAATTGTTTGTATTAAGGTCAGGTGTAAGTTCTCATCCCAAGTTGCCCACCCCAAATCCGAGAACCGCACCCCTGCAATCATTAGGATCTGGAAAACCGTAATTTTGTTGGTCCAATTGGAGTGGTGGTCCATATCCTCGCCGGGGCCTTCTTCACCCTTGAATTGTGGATCCAAGCTGCTTGCTTCTTAATCTTAATGGCGGTGTGTGTTGTCAGTAATACTTGGTGTGGTCCCATCCACTTTCCTTCCATTTTTCCTGCACGGGTTGTCCTGAAAAAGTCTTTATATATATATAATCCCCGAGCTTAAAGGGGTGGATTGGTTGATCCAACCCTCTAGCCCTGGTCCCTAAAACAAATGTATGTACTTTATTTAATTGTTTCTGAAGTTCAGTTATATAAGCATATAAATATTCTGATCCTAACTGCGTTAGGTCCTCTCCACTAAATAGAAATTGCTATGGCCTTCCATATAAGATTTTGAAGGGACTCAAATTTCCTTTTATTCTAGGTTTAACTCTAATTCCAAGTAATGCTAAAGGGAGGGATTGAGGCCATGACAAATTAGCTTCTTATCCAATTTTAGCTATTTATTGTTTAATTAAATGGTTCATTTTTTCTACCTGTCCACTTGCCTGTGGTCTATAAGGAGTATGCAGTTGCCAATCTATCTTTAGAATCTTACTTATCTGGTCTACCACTTGTGCACAAAAATGTGAAACTCTATCAGAAGACATTGCTACTAGAATCCCAAAGCATGGTATTATTTCATTTAACAAGACTTTAACCACTTCTCTTGCTTTGGTTGTTCGACAGGGAAAGGCTTCAGGCCTTCCTGAAAACGTGTCAGTCAGAACCAGTAAATAATGATACCCCCCTTTTCTAGGGAGTTCTGAAAAATCAATTTGCCACTGTTGCCCCGAATAATTTCCTTTACCGATTATTCCAAATTTTATTCTATCCTTGGTATTGGGGTTATTGTGTAAGCAAATGCTACATTGTTGAGTTACTTGTTTTATCATATCGTCCCACTAATGTCTGACTCAGGCTCTTATGCAGTGTGCCAGCTCCCCAATGCGTTTTATTGTGTTCTGTAAGAACTATGGGCCATGTCAAACTAGAGGGTATTACTATGGGGTTATCTTTTAAATATACTCATCCATCTGGTTTCATTTTACCTTTCAAATCTTCAATTAATTTTAAGTCTTCTTTTGTATAATTTGGATATAGTTTGGATTTTACCGTCTGGTATCAAAGACAATGCCTTCACCTCAGTTATTTCAGCTGCCTGCTTAGCCTCTGCCAATCGATTTTCCAATTTCAAAATCGGTGTTCCCCTTTTGGTGTCCCTGACAATGCATGATAGCTACCTTTTCTGGTTGTTTTACAGCCTCTAACAATTTTAAAATTTCTTCAGCATACTTTGTGTTTTCACTGAGCGGTCAGCAATCCATGTTCTTTCCAAATTGCTCCATGAGCATGTACCACGCCGAATGTATATTTAGAATCTGTCCAAATATTTACCCTTTTTCCCGCTGCCAGTTCCAATGCTCTCGTGAGAGCAACTATCTCCGCCTTTTGAGCTGATGTTCCAGGGGGTAAAGGCTTAGACTCGATTACCTGCTGAGTAGTTGTTATAGCATATCCAGCTTTACGTTGTCTTTGCGTAACAAAACTGCTCCCATCCGTGAACCAAGTTTCTTCCGCGTCTTCCATGGGCTCCTCCTTAAGGTCTGGTCGGCTGGAATACACAGTCTCTAGAGTTTCTAAACAATCGTGAATCACAGCTTGTGCCGGAGCATCACTAAGAAAAGAGGCTAGATTCACAATATGAATTATCACAATTTCCACGTCGTCCTGTTCTACCAATATTGCTTGATATTTCAAAATCATCAATTCTTGTTTAAGTTGTTTAAAGACTTTTTGTGCTTCTCCAGTCCAGACTAACTTTGACTGGTTAATCTTTATCAATTCACATAGAGGCTTTACCAATAGTCCATAATTATAAATCCAAAGGCGACACCAACCTGTCATTCCTAAAAAGCTTTGTAGCTCCTTTACCATTTGAGGTTCTGGAGTCCGGCAAATGACTTCCTTATGTTCAGTTCCTAGTTCTCGTTGTCCTTCCGAAATGTCAAATCCCAGATAGGTCACACTTTGTTGAGCCAGCTGGACTTTCTGTCAAGAGACTTGATATCCATTTAAACCCAGAAAATTAAGACAACTTATAGTCCATTGAATCCAACTCCCTTTAGTCTCGGTAGCTATTAAGAGATCATCTACATATTGTAACAAAGCACCTTCAGTGTCCGGAGGTATCCATGTTTCGAGTTCCCTTGCTAATTGGTTTCCAAAATTAGTGGGGCTATTCTTGAATCCTTGAGGTAGTAATGTCCACGTAAGCTGCGTCTTTCTGCCTGAATCGGGATTTTCCCATTCAAAGGCGAATAGGTTTTGGCTTTCTGTGGCTAAGCCTAGGCAGAAGAAGGCATCTTTTAAATCCAGTACGGTAAACCAGACTTGACTATTCTTTAATTTAGTCAGCAAAGTATAAGGGTTTGCCACTACTGGATGTATATCCTCAGTGATTTTATTTATGGCCCTCAAATCCTGAACTAGCCTATAGCTTTTTCATCTGCCTTTTTAATTGGCAATATGGGTGCATTGGATTCTGATTCGCATTCAATCAATAATCCATACTGTAAAAACTGATCAATTATCTCTTTAATTCCTTTCCTATCTTCTGTCCTCAAAGGATATTACTTAACCTTAACGGGTTTCTCTCCTGGCTTTAATTTAATAATTATTAAGGTCACATTTTTAGCTCTTCCAGGGACTTCGGTAGCCCAAACTCCTGGACATACTTGATCTGTGATCTCTAAAGGTATTTCACTTTTAGGGTCAGTTTGTATTAGTGCCAAGCTTAACACATTTATTAGTTGTTCTTCTCCTGTTCTTAATTCCATTTTCCCTTTTTCAAAGACAATTTCTGCTCCTACTTGCTCTAATAAATCTCTACCTAAGAGTGCCCATGAGGAGCTAGGCATAGATAAAAATCTGTGTATGCCCCATTGTTTCCCTAATTTGTACTTCAAAGGTTCACAAAAATAAGCCTTTTCGGTTACACCTTGTCCTGGTTTCAGTTAGAACAGAGTTAATTTTCTTCCTAGTAGCTGGGAGAATGCTATGTTTTGGCTTAGGATGAGAAGAGTGCTGATAACACCCCGATGTTTCAATTGTTGCAGAGCAATGCTTATAGCAAGCCAAGGACAACTCAGCTTCTTGCTCTGTCCTGCCAACAGGCAGGCTGGGGGTGCAGTAAGAGCTGGGAGGGGACAGACCCAGGACAGGTGACCCAAACTAGCCAAAGGGGTATTCCATAGCATCTGACGTCAGGCTAAACAATACATAGGGGTGGCTAGCCAGGGGGAGGGGGCCGGACTGCTCGGGGTTAGGCTGGGCATCGGTCAGCGGGTGGTGAGCAATTGCATTGTGCATCACTTGTTTGTACACATTATTAGTAGTGGTACTATTATCATCATTGTATTATTATTATTGTTATTATTATTGTTATTATTATTATTATTATTATTATTATTTTGCCTTATTAAACTGTCTTTATCTCAACTCACAGGCTTCACTTTCCATTTCTCTCCCCCGTCCCAGAGAGGGAGGGGGAGGGGGAGTGAACAGCTGCGTGGTGTTTAGCTGCCGGCCGGGTTAAACCATGACACACCTTTTACCCTAACATAATAATTCTGTGAAGGCATTAATGCTTGATTTAGAACTGAATACGTTGCCCCATAGCAATAAGAAATTTCACTTCCATTCCTCCCCTAGCTTCATTATAACCAGTGGAGGATCCGCTAGGGTAGATTCCCCAGGTCCCCGTTATTCCTGTTGAAATCAGGGGTTGATTACCCTAGGAAAAGGCTAGTCAATTTGTCCTCCAAAGCCAGGTCCAAACCGTTTTGTTTTATTTATTTATTTATTTATTTATTTATTTATTTATTTATTTTCATTACATTTCAGAGTTGGTCCAAAAATTCCATAGGGCTTTCTTTTAGACCTTGTTGGAAGCATATTCTCAATTCCCAATTCATCCAGGTTTTAGTATTTACTTAACCGTTCATGATTTTCAGGATGATTCGGGTCTTAGTGGGGGTCGGTCAGGGGAATGCAGTTGTCCACAGTTCCCTGAACGGTCCCATCAGCAATCTGAGCTCGCACATGAACTCAGGTTGTTTTAAGAGTGTACCTCTTTTCTGTTTCTGTGACAACTCTCTCGGACCGATCATGGTCCCTTTGCCCTAAAGGGCTAACACCCATGATTTTAAGATCTCTGCCTCGGGCAGAGGCAGAACTATTAACATTCCTACATCCTCTTTCCCTGCTCATTCAACTTCAAACACCTTTAACACTTTCAACAACCCTTTTACACTTCCTTTATCTTTCTCCAGCCTGTACTTCTCTAATGCCAACATCAAAGGTTCAGTCAGGGGCCAACTTAATTCCCTACCTTTTCCCACCAAGATGCTGAAACATCAGTATACAACATTTCATCCTGTTCTGCTTCTCAAAAAACAACATTAACTGTAGCAAAATATTATAGTTTAAAGTTCCATTTAGGGGCCACTTTTCTCCACATTCCAGCTTATAAAGCGGCCACCACTGATTACGATATTTTATCAATGTTTTCCTGTTCACACTTCCACCGGCAGATCCTCCAATATCCTTCCAGTGACTTAAAACACATCCTAACACACTTTTCTTTAAAATTTCACTGCTTGTTTGCCCCCCCAGTTTCCAGTTTACACTTTCAGAATACACATGTTACTTACAAAAGCGTATCACAAAACGTATCACTCACAAAAATACGGGCACGCAATATCTTTCAGTAGCGATGTCACAAAACTACTATTACCAGCAATATTGCCAAAATCACAGTAACAATAGTCAGAGTCAAATTCCACATGCGATAAGTCAGAAAACCGAACTGTGTAACACCGTAACGATATCTTTCTTATAACAATGCCACGAACCTACTATTACCACCAGGAAAATAGCCAAAATCGCAGTAACAAGAACCAGAGTTAAATACCATACTCCATGAGTCAGAAAACCGAAATAGACAACACAATTCCAGATGGACCTTAAAGCGAGCTCCTTCCTTAAGGTCCCCAAACATGTACTTATGGTGATAACCACAAAGTATATACCAAACACTGCCTCGCAGAAGATCACCTTCTGACTTACAGACAGTTCCAGATGACCGGTCTACCAGAAAACCAAACCAGAATAAAGAATATACTCACTTACAATGATGGGGTCCTTGTCTGCCTCCGCAGTGATCCGGTGAGTCGAGGAGTCCCTCCGGGAAATCCCGGGGGTACCCTAGGGAGTCCTGTTCCCAGCAGGTCCTGCAGTCCGGCAGAGAGGTTGTCCCATCTGGGTCGCCAAATTGATTCAAAGATCGAAGCCGAAATTCCTTTAAGTGGTATATTCTTTATTGCAGCGCTGGATGCACGGGGGATCTCTCCACCTATCGTGCATACCCAAAGCAGAAAGCAGTCTTGAATTTATACAATCAATCTATCAATATTCTACAAGCACCTATACATATGCATTACCTATCCCCGCCTTCCCTCGCTTCTCATGCTAATTAGCCTTTTGGCACCTTGCGCCTGCGCAGAGCCTTCCAAGAATTGTGGGCAGGGGTCTTTGGGACGTGGGCAGGGGTCTTTGGGAGGAAGACCCCGAGTCTTCCTCACAGTGTACTTTTCACCTTTGGTCAGGAATCTGCTGAATTGGCATGTTTCTTAATTGCAAGAGCTGGTTGTTGCCAATTCTCCCGTTTGTTGTATCTTTATAATGAATTCCAATGTCCAGTTTTGAGAGTTATAGTCCTTACATTCGTTTCTCTGTCCGCCTGCCGCTTCCTTATCATGAGTTCCAGTGTCTTGTTTCGAGATATACAGTCCTTGTCTGGGGATTGTCCTTGCCTCCCCAATACCTCCTTAATCAATCCCCCCTTTTCTTTTCCCATGCAAATTCTTTTGCATCAGATACTTTCTTTATTTACAGTAACACAACAAAGCAGGCATCTAAACAACATGCACACAAATATTCCTAACACTACTAATACGATTAGAGCAATGAATACTTGTTTCAACCATTGGAAATTGGGCAACCAGGAGGTTAACTTAGTCCATAGTTCACTAAAACTCCATGAAAGATCATCTTTACTGATCTCATGTAGGATCCTGGTCTGCTTCCATATTTCTTCCAGGTCGGTAGAGATCCTTCCACTCTGATCTACATACATACAACAACTTGTGTTTATTACTGTACAGACTCCCCCTTGAGTGGCCAGTAACAAGTCTAGGGCCATCCGATTTTGGAATACTACCTGTGATAAACTAGATATCTCTTCTTGTTGAGCCTTTATAGCATCCAGAATTTTGTTTTCTAACTTCTCTATAATTGCAGAAATATTAACTATTGCCTTTTCCAATTCACTCACTCCTAACCATGGGATAAACCATCGCACAAAACTATGAAAAGGGGTGTGTCTCTCTACCAATGGATTGTTAATTTTTCATCTGATTCTCCGGATATGATTTCTCAAGTAACCTCGAGGCACTACATCATGTACTGTCATATTGGGGACTACCGCTCCAAGAGTGCAAGTTCCCTTCCAATTCTCAGGCAAGACCTTACGGGCTGTATCATTGCATAGCCAATACCACCCTTTTCCTTCTGGAACCGTCCAGCTGGTTGAATTTGCCCAGCCGCTAGTCGTACTAATATCAATTGTTCAATTACAAGATGTCTGATTTCCCACATAAGTAGTATCCGTATTCATACAATGCTGTTTTCCTATACCCTTAGGCGGGTTACACCTTTGTACACACACATAATAGGATTCTAACGGCAAGAAGCTACTCACTTCTAGTTCCAAAACTGCTTAATATTTTCGACCCCAAGATGTGTTTTCCCACAAATTAGTCCAAGATAAGTTTGCAGGCAAGGGAATCCCAATTAACGATACACCCTTATTCCCATGCTGTGGCAGATGGGTGCATACCCAACAGTTCGTCTTATTAGTTACTTGAGAAATTGTTTGTATTAAGGTCAGGTGTAAGTTCTCATCCCAAGTTGCCCACCCCAAATCCGAGAACCGCACCCCTGCAATCATTAGGATCTGGAAAACCGTAATTTTGTTGGTCCAATTGGAGTGGTGGTCCATATCCTCGCCGGGGCCTTCTTCACCCTTGAATTGTGGATCCAAGCTGCTTGCTTCTTAATCTTAATGGCGGTGTGTGTTGTCAGTAATACTTGGTGTGGTCCCATCCACTTTCCTTCCATTTTTCCTGCACGGGTTGTCCTGAAAAAGTCTTTATATATATATAATCCCCGAGCTTAAAGGGGTGGATTGGTTGATCCAACCCTCTAGCCCTGGTCCCTAAAACAAATGTATGTACTTTATTTAATTGTTTCTGAAGTTCAGTTATATAAGCATATAAATATTCTGATCCTAACTGCGTTAGGTCCTCTCCACTAAATAGAAATTGCTATGGCCTTCCATATAAGATTTTGAAGGGACTCAAATTCCCTTTTATTCTAGGTTTAACTCTAATTCCAAGTAATGCTAAAGGGAGGGATTGAGGCCATGACAAATTAGCTTCTTATCCAATTTTAGCTATTTATTGTTTAATTAAATGGTTCATTTTTTCTACCTGTCCACTTGCCTGTGGTCTATAAGGAGTATGCAGTTGCCAATCTATCTTTAGAATCTTACTTATCTGGTCTACCACTTGTGCACAAAAATGTGAAACTCTATCAGAAGACATTGCTACTAGAATCCCAAAGCATGGTATTATTTCATTTAACAAGACTTTAACCACTTCTCTTGCTTTGGTTGTTCGACAGGGAAAGGCTTCAGGCCTTCCTGAAAACGTGTCAGTCAGAACCAGTAAATAATGATACCCCCCTTTTCTAGGGAGTTCTGAAAAATCAATTTGCCACTGTTGCCCCGAATAATTTCCTTTACCGATTATTCCAAATTTTATTCTATCCTTGGTATTGTGTAAGCAAATGCTACATTGTTGAGTTACTTGTTTTATCATATCGTCCCACTAATGTCTGACTCAGGCTCTTATGCAGTGTGCCAGCTCCCCAATGCGTTTTATTGTGTTCTGTAAGAACTATGGGCCATGTCAAACTAGAGGGTATTACTATGGGGTTATCTTTTAAATATACTCATCCATCTGGTTTCATTTTACCTTTCAAATCTTCAATTAATTTTAAGTCTTCTTTTGTATAATTTGGATATAGTTTGGATTTTACCGTCTGGTATCAAAGACAATGCCTTCACCTCAGTTATTTCAGCTGCCTGCTTAGCCTCTGCCAATCGATTTTCCAATTTCAAAATCGGTGTTCCCCTTTTGGTGTCCCTGACAATGCATGATAGCTACCTTTTCTGGTTGTTTTACAGCCTCTAACAATTTTAAAATTTCTTCAGCATACTTTGTGTTTTCACTGAGCGGTCAGCAATCCATGTTCTTTCCAAATTGCTCCATGAGCATGTACCACGCCGAATGTATATTTAGAATCTGTCCAAATATTTACCCTTTTTCCCGCTGCCAGTTCCAATGCTCTCGTGAGAGCAACTATCTCCGCCTTTTGAGCTGATGTTCCAGGGGGTAAAGGCTTAGACTCGATTACCTGCTGAGTAGTTGTTATAGCATATCCAGCTTTACGTTGTCTTTGCGTAACAAAACTGCTCCCATCCGTGAACCAAGTTTCTTCCGCGTCTTCCATGGGCTCCTCCTTAAGGTCTGGTCGGCTGGAATACACAGTCTCTAGAGTTTCTAAACAATCGTGAATCACAGCTTGTGCCGGAGCATCACTAAGAAAAGAGGCTAGATTCACAATATGAATTATCACAATTTCCACGTCGTCCTGTTCTACCAATATTGCTTGATATTTCAAAATCATCAATTCTTGTTTAAGTTGTTTAAAGACTTTTTGTGCTTCTCCAGTCCAGACTAACTTTGACTGGTTAATCTTTATCAATTCACATAGAGGCTTTACCAATAGTCCATAATTATAAATCCAAAGGCGACACCAACCTGTCATTCCTAAAAAGCTTTGTAGCTCCTTTACCATTTGAGGTTCTGGAGTCCGGCAAATGACTTCCTTATGTTCAGTTCCTAGTTCTCGTTGTCCTTCCGAAATGTCAAATCCCAGATAGGTCACACTTTGTTGAGCCAGCTGGACTTTCTGTCAAGAGACTTGATATCCATTTAAACCCAGAAAATTAAGACGACTTATAGTCCATTGAATCCAACTCCCTTTAGTCTCGGTAGCTATTAAGAGATCATCTACATATTGTAACAAAGCACCTTCAGTGTCCGGAGGTATCCATGTTTCGAGTTCCCTTGCTAATTGGTTTCCAAAATTAGTGGGGCTATTCTTGAATCCTTGAGGTAGTAATGTCCACGTAAGCTGCGTCTTTCTGCCTGAATCGGGATTTTCCCATTCAAAGGCGAATAGGTTTTGGCTTTCTGTGGCTAAGCCTAGGCAGAAGAAGGCATCTTTTAAATCCAGTACGGTAAACCAGACTTGACTATTCTTTAATTTAGTCAGCAAAGTATAAGGGTTTGCCACTACTGGATGTATATCCTCAGTGATTTTATTTATGGCCCTCAAATCCTGAACTAGCCTATAGCTTTTTCATCTGCCTTTTTAATTGGCAATATGGGTGCATTGGATTCTGATTCGCATTCAATCAATAATCCATACTGTAAAAATTGATCAATTATCTCTTTAATTCCTTTCCTATCTTCTGTCCTCAAAGGATATTACTTAACCTTAACGGGTTTCTCTCCTGGCTTTAATTTAATAATTATTAAGGTCACATTTTTAGCTCTTCCAGGGACTTCGGTAGCCCAAACTCCTGGACATACTTGATCTGTGATCTCTAAAGGTATTTCACTTTTAGGGTCAGTTTGTATTAGTGCCAAGCTTAACACATTTATTAGTTGTTCTTCTCCTGTTCTTAATTCCGTTTTCCCTTTTTCAAAGACAATTTCTGCTCCTACTTGCTCTAATAAATCTCTACCTAAGAGTGCCCATGAGGAGCTAGGCATAGATAAAAATCTGTGTATGCCCCATTGTTTCCCTAATTTGTACTTCAAAGGTTCACAAAAATAAGCCTTTTCGGTTACACCTTGTCCTGGTTTCAGTTAGAACAGAGTTAATTTTCTTCCTAGTAGCTGGGAGAATGCTATGTTTTGGCTTAGGATGAGAAGAGTGCTGATAACACCCCGATGTTTCAATTGTTGCAGAGCAATGCTTATAGCAAGCCAAGGACATCTCAGCTTCTTGCTCTGTCCTGCCAACAGGCAGGCTGGGGGTGCAGTAAGAGCTGGGAGGGGACAGACCCAGGACAGGTGACCCAAACTAGCCAAAGGGGTATTCCATAGCATCTGACGTCAGGCTAAACAATACATAGGGGTGGCTAGCCAGGGGGAGGGGGCCGGACTGCTCGGGGTTAGGCTGGGCATCGGTCAGCGGGTGGTGAGCAATTGCATTGTGCATCACTTGTTTGTACACATTATTAGTAGTGGTACTATTATCATCATTGTATTATTATTATTGTTATTATTATTGTTATTATTATTATTATTATTATTATTATTTTGTCTTATTAAACTGTCTTTATCTCAACTCACAGGCTTCACTTTCCATTTCTCTCCCCCGTCCCAGAGAGGGAGGGGGAGGGGGAGCGAACAGCTGCGTGGTGTTTAGCTGCCGGCCGGGTTAAACCACGACACACCTTTTACCCTAACATAATAATTCTGTGAAGGCATTAATGCTTGATTTAGAACTGAATACGTTGCCCCATAGCAATAAGAAATTTCACTTCCATTCCTCCCCTAGCTTCATTATAACCAGTGGAGGATCCGCTAGGGTAGATTCCCCAGGTCCCCGTTATTCCTGTTGAAATCAGGGGTTGATTACCCTAGGAAAAGGCTAGTCAATTTGTCCTCCAAAGCCAGGTCCAAACCGTTTTATTTATTTATTTATTTATTTATTTATTTATTTATTTATTTATTTATTTTCATTACATTTCAGAGTTGGTCCAAAAATTCCATAGGGCTTTCTTTTAGACCTTGTTGGAAGCATATTCTCAATTCCCAATTCATCCAGGTTTTAGTATTTACTTAACCGTTCATGATTTTCAGGATGATTCGGGTCTTAGTGGGGGTCGGTCAGGGGAATGCAGTTGTCCACAGTTCCCTGAACGGTCCCATCAGCAATCTGAGCTCGCACATGAACTCAGGTTGTTTTAAGAGTGTACCTCTTTTCTGTTTCTGTGACAACTCTCTCGGACCGATCATGGTCCCTTTGCCCTAAAGGGCTAACACCCATGATTTTAAGATCTCTGCCTCGGGCAGAGGCAGAACTATTAACATTCCTACATCCTCTTTCCCTGCTCATTCAACTTCAAACACCTTTAACACTTTCAACAACCCTTTTAACACTTCCTTTATCTTTCTCCAGCCTGTACTTCTCTAATGCCAACATCAAAGGTTCAGTCAGGGGCCAACTTAATTCCCTACCTTTTCCCACCAAGATGCTGAAACATCAGTATACAACATTTCATCCTGTTCTGCTTCTCAAAAAACAACATTAACTGTAGCAAAATATTATAGTTTAAAGTTCCATTTAGGGGCCACTTTTCTCCACATTCCAGCTTATAAAGCGGCCACCACTGATTACGATATTTTATCAATGTTTTCCTGTTCACACTTCCACCGGCAGATCCTCCAATATCCTTCCAGTGACTTAAAACACATCCTAACACACTTTTCTTTAAAATTTCACTGCTTGTTTGCCCCCCCAGTTTCCAGTTTACACTTTCAGAATACACATGTTACTTACAAAAGCGTATCACAAAACGTATCACTCACAAAAATACGGGCACGCAATATCTTTCAGTAGCGATGTCACAAAACTACTATTACCAGCAATATTGCCAAAATCACAGTAACAATAGTCAGAGTCAAATTCCACATGCGATAAGTCAGAAAACCGAACTGTGTAACACCGTAACGATATCTTTCTTATAACAATGCCACGAACCTACTATTACCACCAGGAAAATAGCCAAAATCGCAGTAACAAGAACCAGAGTTAAATACCATACTCCATGAGTCAGAAAACCGAAATAGACAACACAATTCCAGATGGACCTTAAAGCGAGCTCCTTCCTTAAGGTCCCCAAACATGTACTTATGGTGATAACCACAAAGTATATACCAAACACTGCCTCGCAGAAGATCACCTTCTGACTTACAGACAGTTCCAGATGACCGGTCTACCAGAAAACCAAACCAGAATAAAGAATATACTCACTTACAATGATGGGGTCCTTGTCTGCCTCCGCAGTGATCCGGTGAGTCGAGGAGTCCCTCTGGGAAATCCCGGGGGTACCCTAGGGAGTCCTGTTCCCAGCAGGTCCTGCAGTCCGGCAGAGAGGTTGTCCCATCTGGGTCGCCAAATTGATTCAAAGATCGAAGCCGAAATTCCTTTAAGTGGTATATTCTTTATTGCAGCGCTGGATGCACGGGGGATCTCTCCACCTATCGTGCATACCCAAAGCAGAAAGCAGTCTTGAATTTATACAATCAATCTATCAATATTCTACAAGCACCTATACATATGCATTACCTATCCCCGCCTTCCCTCGCTTCTCATGCTAATTAGCCTTTTGGCACCTTGCGCCTGCGCAGAGCCTTCCAAGAATTGTGGGCAGGGGTCTTTGGGACGTGGGCAGGGGTCTTTGGGAGGAAGACCCCGAGTCTTCCTCACAGTGTACTTTTCACCTTTGGTCAGGAATCTGCTGAATTGGCATGTTTCTTAATTGCAAGAGCTGGTTGTTGCCAATTCTCCCGTTTGTTGTATCTTTATAATGAATTCCAATGTCCAGTTTTGAGAGTTATAGTCCTTACATTCGTTTCTCTGTCCGCCTGCCGCTTCCTTATCATGAGTTCCAGTGTCTTGTTTCGAGATATACAGTCCTTGTCTGGGGATTGTCCTTGCCTCCCCAATACCTCCTTAATCAATCCCCCCTTTTCTTTTCCCATGCAAATTCTTTTGCATCAGATACTTTCTTTATTTACAGTAACACAACAAAGCAGGCATCTAAACAACATGCACACAAATATTCCTAACACTACTAATACGATTAGAGCAATGAATACTTGTTTCAACCATTGGAAATTGGGCAACCAGGAGGTTAACTTAGTCCATAGTTCACTAAAACTCCATGAAAGATCATCTTTACTGATCTCATGTAGGATCCTGGTCTGCTTCCATATTTCTTCCAGGTCGGTAGAGATCCTTCCACTCTGATCTACATACATACAACAACTTGTGTTTATTACTGTACAGACTCCCCCTTGAGTGGCCAGTAACAAGTCTAGGGCCATCCGATTTTGGAATACTACCTGTGATAAACTAGATATCTCTTCTTGTTGAGCCTTTATAGCATCCAGAATTTTGTTTTCTAACTTCTCTATAATTGCAGAAATATTAACTATTGCCTTTTCCAATTCACTCACTCCTAACCATGGGATAAACCATCGCACAAAACTATGAAAAGGGGTGTGTCTCTCTACCAATGGATTGTTAATTTTTCATCTGATTCTCCGGATATGATTTCTCAAGTAACCTCGAGGCACTACATCATGTACTGTCATATTGGGGACTACCGCTCCAAGAGTGCAAGTTCCCTTCCAATTCTCAGGCAAGACCTTACGGGCTGTATCATTGCATAGCCAATACCACCCTTTTCCTTCTGGAACCGTCCAGCTGGTTGAATTTGCCCAGCCGCTAGTCGTACTAATATCAATTGTTCAATTACAAGATGTCTGATTTCCCACATAAGTAGTATCCGTATTCATACAATGCTGTTTTCCTATACCCTTAGGCGGGTTACACCTTTGTACACACACATAATAGGATTCTAACGGCAAGGAGCTACTCACTTCTAGTTCCAAAACTGCTTAATATTTTCGACCCCAAGATGTGTTTTCCCACAAATTAGTCCAAGATAAGTTTGCAGGCAAGGGAATCCCAATTAACGATACACCCTTATTCCCATGCTGTGGCAGATGGGTGCATACCCAACAGTTCGTCTTATTAGTTACTTGAGAAATTGTTTGTATTAAGGTCAGGTGTAAGTTCTCATCCCAAGTTGCCCACCCCAAATCCGAGAACCGCACCCCTGCAATCATTAGGATCTGGAAAACCGTAATTTTGTTGGTCCAATTGGAGTGGTGGTCCATATCCTCGCCGGGGCCTTCTTCACCCTTGAATTGTGGATCCAAGCTGCTTGCTTCTTAATCTTAATGGCGGTGTGTGTTGTCAGTAATACTTGGTGTGGTCCCATCCACTTTCCTTCCATTTTTCCTGCACGGGTTGTCCTGAAAAAGTCTTTATATATATATAATCCCCGAGCTTAAAGGGGTGGATTGGTTGATCCAACCCTCTAGCCCTGGTCCCTAAAACAAATGTATGTACTTTATTTAATTGTTTCTGAAGTTCAGTTATATAAGCATATAAATATTCTGATCCTAACTGCGTTAGGTCCTCTCCACTAAATAGAAATTGCTATGGCCTTCCATATAAGATTTTGAAGGGACTCAAATTTCCTTTTATTCTAGGTTTAACTCTAATTCCAAGTAATGCTAAAGGGAGGGATTGAGGCCATGACAAATTAGCTTCTTATCCAATTTTAGCTATTTATTGTTTAATTAAATGGTTCATTTTTTCTACCTGTCCACTTGCCTGTGGTCTATAAGGAGTATGCAGTTGCCAATCTATCTTTAGAATCTTACTTATCTGGTCTACCACTTGTGCACAAAAATGTGAAACTCTATCAGAAGACATTGCTACTAGAATCCCAAAGCATGGTATTATTTCATTTAACAAGACTTTAACCACTTCTCTTGCTTTGGTTGTTCGACAGGGAAAGGCTTCAGGCCTTCCTGAAAACGTGTCAGTCAGAACCAGTAAATAATGATACCCCCCTTTTCTAGGGAGTTCTGAAAAATCAATTTGCCACTGTTGCCCCGAATAATTTCCTTTACCGATTATTCCAAATTTTATTCTATCCTTGGTATTGGGGTTATTGTGTAAGCAAATGCTACATTGTTGAGTTACTTGTTTTATCATATCGTCCCACTAATGTCTGACTCAGGCTCTTATGCAGTGTGCCAGCTCCCCAATGCGTTTTATTGTGTTCTGTAAGAACTATGGGCCATGTCAAACTAGAGGGTATTACTATGGGGTTATCTTTTAAATATACTCATCCATCTGGTTTCATTTTACCTTTCAAATCTTCAATTAATTTTAAGTCTTCTTTTGTATAATTTGGATATAGTTTGGATTTTACCGTCTGGTATCAAAGACAATGCCTTCACCTCAGTTATTTCAGCTGCCTGCTTAGCCTCTGCCAATCGATTTTCCAATTTCAAAATCGGTGTTCCCCTTTTGGTGTCCCTGACAATGCATGATAGCTACCTTTTCTGGTTGTTTTACAGCCTCTAACAATTTTAAAATTTCTTCAGCATACTTTGTGTTTTCACTGAGCGGTCAGCAATCCATGTTCTTTCCAAATTGCTCCATGAGCATGTACCACGCCGAATGTATATTTAGAATCTGTCCAAATATTTACCCTTTTTCCCGCTGCCAGTTCCAATGCTCTCGTGAGAGCAACTATCTCCGCCTTTTGAGCTGATGTTCCAGGGGGTAAAGGCTTAGACTCGATTACCTGCTGAGTAGTTGTTATAGCATATCCAGCTTTACGTTGTCTTTGCGTAACAAAACTGCTCCCATCCGTGAACCAAGTTTCTTCCGCGTCTTCCATGGGCTCCTCCTTAAGGTCTGGTCGGCTGGAATACACAGTCTCTAGAGTTTCTAAACAATCGTGAATCACAGCTTGTGCCGGAGCATCACTAAGAAAAGAGGCTAGATTCACAATATGAATTATCACAATTTCCACGTCGTCCTGTTCTACCAATATTGCTTGATATTTCAAAATCATCAATTCTTGTTTAAGTTGTTTAAAGACTTTTTGTGCTTCTCCAGTCCAGACTAACTTTGACTGGTTAATCTTTATCAATTCACATAGAGGCTTTACCAATAGTCCATAATTATAAATCCAAAGGCGACACCAACCTGTCATTCCTAAAAAGCTTTGTAGCTCCTTTACCATTTGAGGTTCTGGAGTCCGGCAAATGACTTCCTTATGTTCAGTTCCTAGTTCTCGTTGTCCTTCCGAAATGTCAAATCCCAGATAGGTCACACTTTGTTGAGCCAGCTGGACTTTCTGTCAAGAGACTTGATATCCATTTAAACCCAGAAAATTAAGACGACTTATAGTCCATTGAATCCAACTCCCCTTAGTCTCGGTAGCTATTAAGAGATCATCTACATATTGTAACAAAGCACCTTCAGTGTCCGGAGGTATCCATGTTTCGAGTTCCCTTGCTAATTGGTTTCCAAAATTAGTGGGGCTATTCTTGAATCCTTGAGGTAGTAATGTCCACGTAAGCTGCGTCTTTCTGCCTGAATCGGGATTTTCCCATTCAAAGGCGAATAGGTTTTGGCTTTCTGTGGCTAAGCCTAGGCAGAAGAAGGCATCTTTTAAATCCAGTACGGTAAACCAGACTTGACTATTCTTTAATTTAGTCAGCAAAGTATAAGGGTTTGCCACTACTGGATGTATATCCTCAGTGATTTTATTTATGGCCCTCAAATCCTGAACTAGCCTATAGCTTTTTCATCTGCCTTTTTAATTGGCAATATGGGTGCATTGGATTCTGATTCGCATTCAATCAATAATCCATACTGTAAAAATTGATCAATTATCTCTTTAATTCCTTTCCTATCTTCTGTCCTCAAAGGATATTACTTAACCTTAACGGGTTTCTCTCCTGGCTTTAATTTAATAATTATTAAGGTCACATTTTTAGCTCTTCCAGGGACTTCGGTAGCCCAAACTCCTGGACATACTTGATCTGTGATCTCTAAAGGTATTTCACTTTTAGGGTCAGTTTGTATTAGTGCCAAGCTTAACACATTTATTAGTTGTTCTTCTCCTGTTCTTAATTCCGTTTTCCCTTTTTCAAAGACAATTTCTGCTCCTACTTGCTCTAATAAATCTCTACCTAAGAGTGCCCATGAGGAGCTAGGCATAGATAAAAATCTGTGTATGCCCCATTGTTTCCCTAATTTGTACTTCAAAGGTTCACAAAAATAAGCCTTTTCGGTTACACCTTGTCCTGGTTTCAGTTAGAACAGAGTTAATTTTCTTCCTAGTAGCTGGGAGAATGCTATGTTTTGGCTTAGGATGAGAAGAGTGCTGATAACACCCCGATGTTTCAATTGTTGCAGAGCAATGCTTATAGCAAGCCAAGGACATCTCAGCTTCTTGCTCTGTCCTGCCAACAGGCAGGCTGGGGGTGCAGTAAGAGCTGGGAGGGGACAGACCCAGGACAGGTGACCCAAACTAGCCAAAGGGGTATTCCATAGCATCTGACGTCAGGCTAAACAATACATAGGGGTGGCTAGCCAGGGGGAGGGGGCCGGACTGCTCGGGGTTAGGCTGGGCATCGGTCAGCGGGTGGTGAGCAATTGCATTGTGCATCACTTGTTTGTACACATTATTAGTAGTGGTACTATTATCATCATTGTATTATTATTATTGTTATTATTATTGTTATTATTATTATTATTATTATTATTATTTTGTCTTATTAAACTGTCTTTATCTCAACTCACAGGCTTCACTTTCCATTTCTCTCCCCCGTCCCAGAGAGGGAGGGGGAGGGGGAGCGAACAGCTGCGTGGTGTTTAGCTGCCGGCCGGGTTAAACCACGACACACCTTTTACCCTAACATAATAATTCTGTGAAGGCATTAATGCTTGATTTAGAACTGAATACGTTGCCCCATAGCAATAAGAAATTTCACTTCCATTCCTCCCCTAGCTTCATTATAACCAGTGGAGGATCCGCTAGGGTAGATTCCCCAGGTCCCCGTTATTCCTGTTGAAATCAGGGGTTGATTACCCTAGGAAAAGGCTAGTCAATTTGTCCTCCAAAGCCAGGTCCAAACCGTTTTATTTATTTATTTATTTATTTATTTATTTATTTATTTATTTATTTATTTTCATTACATTTCAGAGTTGGTCCAAAAATTCCATAGGGCTTTCTTTTAGACCTTGTTGGAAGCATATTCTCAATTCCCAATTCATCCAGGTTTTAGTATTTACTTAACCGTTCATGATTTTCAGGATGATTCGGGTCTTAGTGGGGGTCGGTCAGGGGAATGCAGTTGTCCACAGTTCCCTGAACGGTCCCATCAGCAATCTGAGCTCGCACATGAACTCAGGTTGTTTTAAGAGTGTACCTCTTTTCTGTTTCTGTGACAACTCTCTCGGACCGATCATGGTCCCTTTGCCCTAAAGGGCTAACACCCATGATTTTAAGATCTCTGCCTCGGGCAGAGGCAGAACTATTAACATTCCTACATCCTCTTTCCCTGCTCATTCAACTTCAAACACCTTTAACACTTTCAACAACCCTTTTAACACTTCCTTTATCTTTCTCCAGCCTGTACTTCTCTAATGCCAACATCAAAGGTTCAGTCAGGGGCCAACTTAATTCCCTACCTTTTCCCACCAAGATGCTGAAACATCAGTATACAACATTTCATCCTGTTCTGCTTCTCAAAAAACAACATTAACTGTAGCAAAATATTATAGTTTAAAGTTCCATTTAGGGGCCACTTTTCTCCACATTCCAGCTTATAAAGCGGCCACCACTGATTACGATATTTTATCAATGTTTTCCTGTTCACACTTCCACCGGCAGATCCTCCAATATCCTTCCAGTGACTTAAAACACATCCTAACACACTTTTCTTTAAAATTTCACTGCTTGTTTGCCCCCCCAGTTTCCAGTTTACACTTTCAGAATACACATGTTACTTACAAAAGCGTATCACAAAACGTATCACTCACAAAAATACGGGCACGCAATATCTTTCAGTAGCGATGTCACAAAACTACTATTACCAGCAATATTGCCAAAATCACAGTAACAATAGTCAGAGTCAAATTCCACATGCGATAAGTCAGAAAACCGAACTGTGTAACACCGTAACGATATCTTTCTTATAACAATGCCACGAACCTACTATTACCACCAGGAAAATAGCCAAAATCGCAGTAACAAGAACCAGAGTTAAATACCATACTCCATGAGTCAGAAAACCGAAATAGACAACACAATTCCAGATGGACCTTAAAGCGAGCTCCTTCCTTAAGGTCCCCAAACATGTACTTATGGTGCTAACCACAAAGTATATACCAAACACTGCCTCGCAGAAGATCACCTTCTGACTTACAGACAGTTCCAGATGACCGGTCTACCAGAAAACCAAACCAGAATAAAGAATATACTCACTTACAATGATGGGGTCCTTGTCTGCCTCCGCAGTGATCCGGTGAGTCGAGGCGTCCCTCCGGGAAATCCCGGGGGTACCCTAGGGAGTCCTGTTCCCAGCAGGTCCTGCAGTCCGGCAGAGAGGTTGTCCCATCTGGGTCGCCAAATTGATTCAAAGATCGAAGCCGAAATTCCTTTAAGTGGTATATTCTTTATTGCAGCGCTGGATGCACGGGGGATCTCTCCACCTATCGTGCATACCCAAAGCAGAAAGCAGTCTTGAATTTATACAATCAATCTATCAATATTCTACAAGCACCTATACATATGCATTACCTATCCCCGCCTTCCCTCGCTTCTCATGCTAATTAGCCTTTTGGCACCTTGCGCCTGCGCAGAGCCTTCCAAGAATTGTGGGCAGGGGTCTTTGGGACGTGGGCAGGGGTCTTTGGGAGGAAGACCCCGAGTCTTCCTCACAGTGTACTTTTCACCTTTGGTCAGGAATCTGCTGAATTGGCATGTTTCTTAATTGCAAGAGCTGGTTGTTGCCAATTCTCCCGTTTGTTGTATCTTTATAATGAATTCCAATGTCCAGTTTTGAGAGTTATAGTCCTTACATTCGTTTCTCTGTCCGCCTGCCGCTTCCTTATCATGAGTTCCAGTGTCTTGTTTCGAGATATACAGTCCTTGTCTGGGGATTGTCCTTGCCTCCCCAATACCTCCTTAATCAATCCCCCCTTTTCTTTTCCCATGCAAATTCTTTTGCATCAGATACTTTCTTTATTTACAGTAACACAACAAAGCAGGCATCTAAACAACATGCACACAAATATTCCTAACACTACTAATACGATTAGAGCAATGAATACTTGTTTCAACCATTGGAAATTGGGCAACCAGGAGGTTAACTTAGTCCATAGTTCACTAAAACTCCATGAAAGATCATCTTTACTGATCTCATGTAGGATCCTGGTCTGCTTCCATATTTCTTCCAGGTCGGTAGAGATCCTTCCACTCTGATCTACATACATACAACAACTTGTGTTTATTACTGTACAGACTCCCCCTTGAGTGGCCAGTAACAAGTCTAGGGCCATCCGATTTTGGAATACTACCTGTGATAAACTAGATATCTCTTCTTGTTGAGCCTTTATAGCATCCAGAATTTTGTTTTCTAACTTCTCTATAATTGCAGAAATATTAACTATTGCCTTTTCCAATTCACTCACTCCTAACCATGGGACAAACCATCGCACAAAACTATGAAAAGGGGTGTGTCTCTCTACCAATGGATTGTTAATTTTTCATCTGATTCTCCGGATATGATTTCTCAAGTAACCTCGAGGCACTACATCATGTACTGTCATATTGGGGACTACCGCTCCAAGAGTGCAAGTTCCCTTCCAATTCTCAGGCAAGACCTTACGGGCTGTATCATTGCATAGCCAATACCACCCTTTTCCTTCTGGAACCGTCCAGCTGGTTGAATTTGCCCAGCCGCTAGTCGTACTAATATCAATTGTTCAATTACAAGATGTCTGATTTCCCACATAAGTAGTATCCGTATTCATACAATGCTGTTTTCCTATACCCTTAGGCGGGTTACACCTTTGTACACACACATAATAGGATTCTAACGGCAAGGAGCTACTCACTTCTAGTTCCAAAACTGCTTAATATTTTCGACCCCAAGATGTGTTTTCCCACAAATTAGTCCAAGATATGTTTGCAGGCAAGGGAATCCCAATTAACGATACACCCTTATTCCCATGCTGTGGCAGATGGGTGCATACCCAACAGTTCGTCTTATTAGTTACTTGAGAAATTGTTTGTATTAAGGTCAGGTGTAAGTTCTCATCCCAAGTTGCCCACCCCAAATCCGAGAACCGCACCCCTGCAATCATTAGGATCTGGAAAACCGTAATTTTGTTGGTCCAATTGGAGTGGTGGTCCATATCCTCGCCGGGGCCTTCTTCACCCTTGAATTGTGGATCCAAGCTGCTTGCTTCTTAATCTTAATGGCGGTGTGTGTTGTCAGTAATACTTGGTGTGGTCCCATCCACTTTCCTTCCATTTTTCCTGCACGGGTTGTCCTGAAAAAGTCTTTATATATATATAATCCCCGAGCTTAAAGGGGTGGATTGGTTGATCCAACCCTCTAGCCCTGGTCCCTAAAACAAATGTATGTACTTTATTTAATTGTTTCTGAAGTTCAGTTATATAAGCATATAAATATTCTGATCCTAACTGCGTTAGGTCCTCTCCACTAAATAGAAATTGCTATGGCCTTCCATATAAGATTTTGAAGGGACTCAAATTTCCTTTTATTCTAGGTTTAACTCTAATTCCAAGTAATGCTAAAGGGAGGGATTGAGGCCATGACAAATTAGCTTCTTATCCAATTTTAGCTATTTATTGTTTAATTAAATGGTTCATTTTTTCTACCTGTCCACTTGCCTGTGGTCTATAAGGAGTATGCAGTTGCCAATCTATCTTTAGAATCTTACTTATCTGGTCTACCACTTGTGCACAAAAATGTGAAACTCTATCAGAAGACATTGCTACTAGAATCCCAAAGCATGGTATTATTTCATTTAACAAGACTTTAACCACTTCTCTTGCTTTGGTTGTTCGACAGGGAAAGGCTTCAGGCCTTCCTGAAAACGTGTCAGTCAGAACCAGTAAATAATGATACCCCCCTTTTCTAGGGAGTTCTGAAAAATCAATTTGCCACTGTTGCCCCGAATAATTTCCTTTACCGATTATTCCAAATTTTATTCTATCCTTGGTATTGGGGTTATTGTGTAAGCAAATGCTACATTGTTGAGTTACTTGTTTTATCATATCGTCCCACTAATGTCTGACTCAGGCTCTTATGCAGTGTGCCAGCTCCCCAATGCGTTTTATTGTGTTCTGTAAGAACTATGGGCCATGTCAAACTAGAGGGTATTACTATGGGGTTATCTTTTAAATATACTCATCCATCTGGTTTCATTTTACCTTTCAAATCTTCAATTAATTTTAAGTCTTCTTTTGTATAATTTGGATATAGTTTGGATTTTACCGTCTGGTATCAAAGACAATGCCTTCACCTCAGTTATTTCAGCTGCCTGCTTAGCCTCTGCCAATCGATTTTCCAATTTCAAAATCGGTGTTCCCCTTTTGGTGTCCCTGACAATGCATGATAGCTACCTTTTCTGGTTGTTTTACAGCCTCTAACAATTTTAAAATTTCTTCAGCATACTTTGTGTTTTCACTGAGCGGTCAGCAATCCATGTTCTTTCCAAATTGCTCCATGAGCATGTACCACGCCGAATGTATATTTAGAATCTGTCCAAATATTTACCCTTTTTCCCGCTGCCAGTTCCAATGCTCTCGTGAGAGCAACTATCTCCGCCTTTTGAGCTGATGTTCCAGGGGGTAAAGGCTTAGACTCGATTACCTGCTGAGTAGTTGTTATAGCATATCCAGCTTTACGTTGTCTTTGCGTAACAAAACTGCTCCCATCCGTGAACCAAGTTTCTTCCGCGTCTTCCATGGGCTCCTCCTTAAGGTCTGGTCGGCTGGAATACACAGTCTCTAGAGTTTCTAAACAATCGTGAATCACAGCTTGTGCCGGAGCATCACTAAGAAAAGAGGCTAGATTCACAATATGAATTATCACAATTTCCACGTCGTCCTGTTCTACCAATATTGCTTGATATTTCAAAATCATCAATTCTTGTTTAAGTTGTTTAAAGACTTTTTGTGCTTCTCCAGTCCAGACTAACTTTGACTGGTTAATCTTTATCAATTCACATAGAGGCTTTACCAATAGTCCATAATTATAAATCCAAAGGCGACACCAACCTGTCATTCCTAAAAAGCTTTGTAGCTCCTTTACCATTTGAGGTTCTGGAGTCCGGCAAATGACTTCCTTATGTTCAGTTCCTAGTTCTCGTTGTCCTTCCGAAATGTCAAATCCCAGATAGGTCACACTTTGTTGAGCCAGCTGGACTTTCTGTCAAGAGACTTGATATCCATTTAAACCCAGAAAATTAAGACGACTTATAGTCCATTGAATCCAACTCCCCTTAGTCTCGGTAGCTATTAAGAGATCATCTACATATTGTAACAAAGCACCTTCAGTGTCCGGAGGTATCCATGTTTCGAGTTCCCTTGCTAATTGGTTTCCAAAATTAGTGGGGCTATTCTTGAATCCTTGAGGTAGTAATGTCCACGTAAGCTGCGTCTTTCTGCCTGAATCGGGATTTTCCCATTCAAAGGCGAATAGGTTTTGGCTTTCTGTGGCTAAGCCTAGGCAGAAGAAGGCATCTTTTAAATCCAGTACGGTAAACCAGACTTGACTATTCTTTAATTTAGTCAGCAAAGTATAAGGGTTTGCCACTACTGGATGTATATCCTCAGTGATTTTATTTATGGCCCTCAAATCCTGAACTAGCCTATAGCTTTTTCATCTGCCTTTTTAATTGGCAATATGGGTGCATTGGATTCTGATTCGCATTCAATCAATAATCCATACTGTAAAAACTGATCAATTATCTCTTTAATTCCTTTCCTATCTTCTGTCCTCAAAGGATATTACTTAACCTTAACGGGTTTCTCTCCTGGCTTTAATTTAATAATTATTAAGGTCACATTTTTAGCTCTTCCAGGGACTTCGGTAGCCCAAACTCCTGGACATACTTGATCTGTGATCTCTAAAGGTATTTCACTTTTAGGGTCAGTTTGTATTAGTGCCAAGCTTAACACATTTATTAGTTGTTCTTCTCCTGTTCTTAATTCCATTTTCCCTTTTTCAAAGACAATTTCTGCTCCTACTTGCTCTAATAAATCTCTACCTAAGAGTGCCCATGAGGAGCTAGGCATAGATAAAAATCTGTGTATGCCCCATTGTTTCCCTAATTTGTACTTCAAAGGTTCACAAAAATAAGCCTTTTCGGTTACACCTTGTCCTGGTTTCAGTTAGAACAGAGTTAATTTTCTTCCTAGTAGCTGGGAGAATGCTATGTTTTGGCTTAGGATGAGAAGAGTGCTGATAACACCCCGATGTTTCAATTGTTGCAGAGCAATGCTTATAGCAAGCCAAGGACATCTCAGCTTCTTGCTCTGTCCTGCCAACAGGCAGGCTGGGGGTGCAGTAAGAGCTGGGAGGGGACAGACCCAGGACAGGTGACCCAAACTAGCCAAAGGGGTATTCCATAGCATCTGACGTCAGGCTAAACAATACATAGGGGTGGCTAGCCAGGGGGAGGGGGCCGGACTGCTCGGGGTTAGGCTGGGCATCGGTCAGCGGGTGGTGAGCAATTGCATTGTGCATCACTTGTTTGTACACATTATTAGTAGTGGTACTATTATCATCATTGTATTATTATTATTGTTATTATTATTGTTATTATTATTATTATTATTATTATTATTTTGTCTTATTAAACTGTCTTTATCTCAACTCACAGGCTTCACTTTCCATTTCTCTCCCCCGTCCCAGAGAGGGAGGGGGAGGGGGAGTGAACAGCTGCGTGGTGTTTAGCTGCCGGCCGGGTTAAACCATGACACACCTTTTACCCTAACATAATAATTCTGTGAAGGCATTAATGCTTGATTTAGAACTGAATACGTTGCCCCATAGCAATAAGAAATTTCACTTCCATTCCTCCCCTAGCTTCATTATAACCAGTGGAGGATCCGCTAGGGTAGATTCCCCAGGTCCCCGTTATTCCTGTTGAAATCAGGGGTTGATTACCCTAGGAAAAGGCTAGTCAATTTGTCCTCCAAAGCCAGGTCCAAACCGTTTTGTTTTATTTATTTATTTATTTATTTATTTATTTATTTATTTATTTTCATTACATTTCAGAGTTGGTCCAAAAATTCCATAGGGCTTTCTTTTAGACCTTGTTGGAAGCATATTCTCAATTCCCAATTCATCCAGGTTTTAGTATTTACTTAACCGTTCATGATTTTCAGGATGATTCGGGTCTTAGTGGGGGTCGGTCAGGGGAATGCAGTTGTCCACAGTTCCCTGAACGGTCCCATCAGCAATCTGAGCTCGCACATGAACTCAGGTTGTTTTAAGAGTGTACCTCTTTTCTGTTTCTGTGACAACTCTCTCGGACCGATCATGGTCCCTTTGCCCTAAAGGGCTAACACCCATGATTTTAAGATCTCTGCCTCGGGCAGAGGCAGAACTATTAACATTCCTACATCCTCTTTCCCTGCTCATTCAACTTCAAACACCTTTAACACTTTCAACAACCCTTTTAACACTTCCTTTATCTTTCTCCAGCCTGTACTTCTCTAATGCCAACATCAAAGGTTCAGTCAGGGGCCAACTTAATTCCCTACCTTTTCCCACCAAGATGCTGAAACATCAGTATACAACATTTCATCCTGTTCTGCTTCTCAAAAAACAACATTAACTGTAGCAAAATATTATAGTTTAAAGTTCCATTTAGGGGCCACTTTTCTCCACATTCCAGCTTATAAAGCGGCCACCACTGATTACGATATTTTATCAATGTTTTCCTGTTCACACTTCCACCGGCAGATCCTCCAATATCCTTCCAGTGACTTAAAACACATCCTAACACACTTTTCTTTAAAATTTCACTGCTTGTTTGCCCCCCCAGTTTCCAGTTTACACTTTCAGAATACACATGTTACTTACAAAAGCGTATCACAAAACGTATCACTCACAAAAATACGGGCACGCAATATCTTTCAGTAGCGATGTCACAAAACTACTATTACCAGCAATATTGCCAAAATCACAGTAACAATAGTCAGAGTCAAATTCCACATGCGATAAGTCAGAAAACCGAACTGTGTAACACCGTAACGATATCTTTCTTATAACAATGCCACGAACCTACTATTACCACCAGGAAAATAGCCAAAATCGCAGTAACAAGAACCAGAGTTAAATACCATACTCCATGAGTCAGAAAACCGAAATAGACAACACAATTCCAGATGGACCTTAAAGCGAGCTCCTTCCTTAAGGTCCCCAAACATGTACTTATGGTGCTAACCACAAAGTATATACCAAACACTGCCTCGCAGAAGATCACCTTCTGACTTACAGACAGTTCCAGATGACCGGTCTACCAGAAAACCAAACCAGAATAAAGAATATACTCACTTACAATGATGGGGTCCTTGTCTGCCTCCGCAGTGATCCGGTGAGTCGAGGCGTCCCTCCGGGAAATCCCGGGGGTACCCTAGGGAGTCCTGTTCCCAGCAGGTCCTGCAGTCCGGCAGAGAGGTTGTCCCATCTGGGTCGCCAAATTGATTCAAAGATCGAAGCCGAAATTCCTTTAAGTGGTATATTCTTTATTGCAGCGCTGGATGCACGGGGGATCTCTCCACCTATCGTGCATACCCAAAGCAGAAAGCAGTCTTGAATTTATACAATCAATCTATCAATATTCTACAAGCACCTATACATATGCATTACCTATCCCCGCCTTCCCTCGCTTCTCATGCTAATTAGCCTTTTGGCACCTTGCGCCTGCGCAGAGCCTTCCAAGAATTGTGGGCAGGGGTCTTTGGGACGTGGGCAGGGGTCTTTGGGAGGAAGACCCCGAGTCTTCCTCACAGTGTACTTTTCACCTTTGGTCAGGAATCTGCTGAATTGGCATGTTTCTTAATTGCAAGAGCTGGTTGTTGCCAATTCTCCCGTTTGTTGTATCTTTATAATGAATTCCAATGTCCAGTTTTGAGAGTTATAGTCCTTACATTCGTTTCTCTGTCCGCCTGCCGCTTCCTTATCATGAGTTCCAGTGTCTTGTTTCGAGATATACAGTCCTTGTCTGGGGATTGTCCTTGCCTCCCCAATACCTCCTTAATCAATCCCCCCTTTTCTTTTCCCATGCAAATTCTTTTGCATCAGATACTTTCTTTATTTACAGTAACACAACAAAGCAGGCATCTAAACAACATGCACACAAATATTCCTAACACTACTAATACGATTAGAGCAATGAATACTTGTTTCAACCATTGGAAATTGGGCAACCAGGAGGTTAACTTAGTCCATAGTTCACTAAAACTCCATGAAAGATCATCTTTACTGATCTCATGTAGGATCCTGGTCTGCTTCCATATTTCTTCCAGGTCGGTAGAGATCCTTCCACTCTGATCTACATACATACAACAACTTGTGTTTATTACTGTACAGACTCCCCCTTGAGTGGCCAGTAACAAGTCTAGGGCCATCCGATTTTGGAATACTACCTGTGATAAACTAGATATCTCTTCTTGTTGAGCCTTTATAGCATCCAGAATTTTGTTTTCTAACTTCTCTATAATTGCAGAAATATTAACTATTGCCTTTTCCAATTCACTCACTCCTAACCATGGGACAAACCATCGCACAAAACTATGAAAAGGGGTGTGTCTCTCTACCAATGGATTGTTAATTTTTCATCTGATTCTCCGGATATGATTTCTCAAGTAACCTCGAGGCACTACATCATGTACTGTCATATTGGGGACTACCGCTCCAAGAGTGCAAGTTCCCTTCCAATTCTCAGGCAAGACCTTACGGGCTGTATCATTGCATAGCCAATACCACCCTTTTCCTTCTGGAACCGTCCAGCTGGTTGAATTTGCCCAGCCGCTAGTCGTACTAATATCAATTGTTCAATTACAAGATGTCTGATTTCCCACATAAGTAGTATCCGTATTCATACAATGCTGTTTTCCTATACCCTTAGGCGGGTTACACCTTTGTACACACACATAATAGGATTCTAATGGCAAGAAGCTACTCACTTCTAGTTCCAAAACTGCTTAATATTTTCGACCCCAAGATGTGTTTTCCCACAAATTAGTCCAAGATAAGTTTGCAGGCAAGGGAATCCCAATTAACGATACACCCTTATTCCCATGCTGTGGCAGATGGGTGCATACCCAACAGTTCGTCTTATTAGTTACTTGAGAAATTGTTTGTATTAAGGTCAGGTGTAAGTTCTCATCCCAAGTTGCCCACCCCAAATCCGAGAACCGCACCCCTGCAATCATTAGGATCTGGAAAACCGTAATTTTGTTGGTCCAATTGGAGTGGTGGTCCATATCCTCGCCGGGGCCTTCTTCACCCTTGAATTGTGGATCCAAGCTGCTTGCTTCTTAATCTTAATGGCGGTGTGTGTTGTCAGTAATACTTGGTGTGGTCCCATCCACTTTCCTTCCATTTTTCCTGCACGGGTTGTCCTGAAAAAGTCTTTATATATATATAATCCCCGAGCTTAAAGGGGTGGATTGGTTGATCCAACCCTCTAGCCCTGGTCCCTAAAACAAATGTATGTACTTTATTTAATTGTTTCTGAAGTTCAGTTATATAAGCATATAAATATTCTGATCCTAACTGCGTTAGGTCCTCTCCACTAAATAGAAATTGCTATGGCCTTCCATATAAGATTTTGAAGGGACTCAAATTTCCTTTTATTCTAGGTTTAACTCTAATTCCAAGTAATGCTAAAGGGAGGGATTGAGGCCATGACAAATTAGCTTCTTATCCAATTTTAGCTATTTATTGTTTAATTAAATGGTTCATTTTTTCTACCTGTCCACTTGCCTGTGGTCTATAAGGAGTATGCAGTTGCCAATCTATCTTTAGAATCTTACTTATCTGGTCTACCACTTGTGCACAAAAATGTGAAACTCTATCAGAAGACATTGCTACTAGAATCCCAAAGCATGGTATTATTTCATTTAACAAGACTTTAACCACTTCTCTTGCTTTGGTTGTTCGACAGGGAAAGGCTTCAGGCCTTCCTGAAAACGTGTCAGTCAGAACCAGTAAATAATGATACCCCCCTTTTCTAGGGAGTTCTGAAAAATCAATTTGCCACTGTTGCCCCGAATAATTTCCTTTACCGATTATTCCAAATTTTATTCTATCCTTGGTATTGGGGTTATTGTGTAAGCAAATGCTACATTGTTGAGTTACTTGTTTTATCATATCGTCCCACTAATGTCTGACTCAGGCTCTTATGCAGTGTGCCAGCTCCCCAATGCGTTTTATTGTGTTCTGTAAGAACTATGGGCCATGTCAAACTAGAGGGTATTACTATGGGGTTATCTTTTAAATATACTCATCCATCTGGTTTCATTTTACCTTTCAAATCTTCAATTAATTTTAAGTCTTCTTTTGTATAATTTGGATATAGTTTGGATTTTACCGTCTGGTATCAAAGACAATGCCTTCACCTCAGTTATTTCAGCTGCCTGCTTAGCCTCTGCCAATCGATTTTCCAATTTCAAAATCGGTGTTCCCCTTTTGGTGTCCCTGACAATGCATGATAGCTACCTTTTCTGGTTGTTTTACAGCCTCTAACAATTTTAAAATTTCTTCAGCATACTTTGTGTTTTCACTGAGCGGTCAGCAATCCATGTTCTTTCCAAATTGCTCCATGAGCATGTACCACGCCGAATGTATATTTAGAATCTGTCCAAATATTTACCCTTTTTCCCGCTGCCAGTTCCAATGCTCTCGTGAGAGCAACTATCTCCGCCTTTTGAGCTGATGTTCCAGGGGGTAAAGGCTTAGACTCGATTACCTGCTGAGTAGTTGTTATAGCATATCCAGCTTTACGTTGTCTTTGCGTAACAAAACTGCTCCCATCCGTGAACCAAGTTTCTTCCGCGTCTTCCATGGGCTCCTCCTTAAGGTCTGGTCGGCTGGAATACACAGTCTCTAGAGTTTCTAAACAATCGTGAATCACAGCTTGTGCCGGAGCATCACTAAGAAAAGAGGCTAGATTCACAATATGAATTATCACAATTTCCACGTCGTCCTGTTCTACCAATATTGCTTGATATTTCAAAATCATCAATTCTTGTTTAAGTTGTTTAAAGACTTTTTGTGCTTCTCCAGTCCAGACTAACTTTGACTGGTTAATCTTTATCAATTCACATAGAGGCTTTACCAATAGTCCATAATTATAAATCCAAAGGCGACACCAACCTGTCATTCCTAAAAAGCTTTGTAGCTCCTTTACCATTTGAGGTTCTGGAGTCCGGCAAATGACTTCCTTATGTTCAGTTCCTAGTTCTCGTTGTCCTTCCGAAATGTCAAATCCTAGATAGGTCACACTTTGTTGAGCCAGCTGGACTTTCTGTCAAGAGACTTGATATCCATTTAAACCCAGAAAATTAAGACGACTTATAGTCCATTGAATCCAACTCCCCTTAGTCTCGGTAGCTATTAAGAGATCATCTACATATTGTAACAAAGCACCTTCAGTGTCCGGAGGTATCCATGTTTCGAGTTCCCTTGCTAATTGGTTTCCAAAATTAGTGGGGCTATTCTTGAATCCTTGAGGTAGTAATGTCCACGTAAGCTGCGTCTTTCTGCCTGAATCGGGATTTTCCCATTCAAAGGCGAATAGGTTTTGGCTTTCTGTGGCTAAGCCTAGGCAGAAGAAGGCATCTTTTAAATCCAGTACGGTAAACCAGACTTGACTATTCTTTAATTTAGTCAGCAAAGTATAAGGGTTTGCCACTACTGGATGTATATCCTCAGTGATTTTATTTATGGCCCTCAAATCCTGAACTAGCCTATAGCTTTTTCATCTGCCTTTTTAATTGGCAATATGGGTGCATTGGATTCTGATTCGCATTCAATCAATAATCCATACTGTAAAAACTGATCAATTATCTCTTTAATTCCTTTCCTATCTTCTGTCCTCAAAGGATATTACTTAACCTTAACGGGTTTCTCTCCTGGCTTTAATTTAATAATTATTAAGGTCACATTTTTAGCTCTTCCAGGGACTTCGGTAGCCCAAACTCCTGGACATACTTGATCTGTGATCTCTAAAGGTATTTCACTTTTAGGGTCAGTTTGTATTAGTGCCAAGCTTAACACATTTATTAGTTGTTCTTCTCCTGTTCTTAATTCCATTTTCCCTTTTTCAAAGACAATTTCTGCTCCTACTTGCTCTAATAAATCTCTACCTAAGAGTGCCCATGAGGAGCTAGGCATAGATAAAAATCTGTGTATGCCCCATTGTTTCCCTAATTTGTACTTCAAAGGTTCACAAAAATAAGCCTTTTCGGTTACACCTTGTCCTGGTTTCAGTTAGAACAGAGTTAATTTTCTTCCTAGTAGCTGGGAGAATGCTATGTTTTGGCTTAGGATGAGAAGAGTGCTGATAACACCCCGATGTTTCAATTGTTGCAGAGCAATGCTTATAGCAAGCCAAGGACAACTCAGCTTCTTGCTCTGTCCTGCCAACAGGCAGGCTGGGGGTGCAGTAAGAGCTGGGAGGGGACAGACCCAGGACAGGTGACCCAAACTAGCCAAAGGGGTATTCCATAGCATCTGACGTCAGGCTAAACAATACATAGGGGTGGCTAGCCAGGGGGAGGGGGCCGGACTGCTCGGGGTTAGGCTGGGCATCGGTCAGCGGGTGGTGAGCAATTGCATTGTGCATCACTTGTTTGTACACATTATTAGTAGTGGTACTATTATCATCATTGTATTATTATTATTGTTATTATTATTGTTATTATTATTATTATTATTATTATTATTTTGCCTTATTAAACTGTCTTTATCTCAACTCACAGGCTTCACTTTCCATTTCTCTCCCCCGTCCCAGAGAGGGAGGGGGAGGGGGAGTGAACAGCTGCGTGGTGTTTAGCTGCCGGCCGGGTTAAACCATGACACACCTTTTACCCTAACATAATAATTCTGTGAAGGCATTAATGCTTGATTTAGAACTGAATACGTTGCCCCATAGCAATAAGAAATTTCACTTCCATTCCTCCCCTAGCTTCATTATAACCAGTGGAGGATCCGCTAGGGTAGATTCCCCAGGTCCCCGTTATTCCTGTTGAAATCAGGGGTTGATTACCCTAGGAAAAGGCTAGTCAATTTGTCCTCCAAAGCCAGGTCCAAACCGTTTTGTTTTATTTATTTATTTATTTATTTATTTATTTATTTATTTATTTTCATTACATTTCAGAGTTGGTCCAAAAATTCCATAGGGCTTTCTTTTAGACCTTGTTGGAAGCATATTCTCAATTCCCAATTCATCCAGGTTTTAGTATTTACTTAACCGTTCATGATTTTCAGGATGATTCGGGTCTTAGTGGGGGTCGGTCAGGGGAATGCAGTTGTCCACAGTTCCCTGAACGGTCCCATCAGCAATCTGAGCTCGCACATGAACTCAGGTTGTTTTAAGAGTGTACCTCTTTTCTGTTTCTGTGACAACTCTCTCGGACCGATCATGGTCCCTTTGCCCTAAAGGGCTAACACCCATGATTTTAAGATCTCTGCCTCGGGCAGAGGCAGAACTATTAACATTCCTACATCCTCTTTCCCTGCTCATTCAACTTCAAACACCTTTAACACTTTCAACAACCCTTTTAACACTTCCTTTATCTTTCTCCAGCCTGTACTTCTCTAATGCCAACATCAAAGGTTCAGTCAGGGGCCAACTTAATTCCCTACCTTTTCCCACCAAGATGCTGAAACATCAGTATACAACATTTCATCCTGTTCTGCTTCTCAAAAAACAACATTAACTGTAGCAAAATATTATAGTTTAAAGTTCCATTTAGGGGCCACTTTTCTCCACATTCCAGCTTATAAAGCGGCCACCACTGATTACGATATTTTATCAATGTTTTCCTGTTCACACTTCCACCGGCAGATCCTCCAATATCCTTCCAGTGACTTAAAACACATCCTAACACACTTTTCTTTAAAATTTCACTGCTTGTTTGCCCCCCCAGTTTCCAGTTTACACTTTCAGAATACACATGTTACTTACAAAAGCGTATCACAAAACGTATCACTCACAAAAATACGGGCACGCAATATCTTTCAGTAGCGATGTCACAAAACTACTATTACCAGCAATATTGCCAAAATCACAGTAACAATAGTCAGAGTCAAATTCCACATGCGATAAGTCAGAAAACCGAACTGTGTAACACCGTAACGATATCTTTCTTATAACAATGCCACGAACCTACTATTACCACCAGGAAAATAGCCAAAATCGCAGTAACAAGAACCAGAGTTAAATACCATACTCCATGAGTCAGAAAACCGAAATAGACAACACAATTCCAGATGGACCTTAAAGCGAGCTCCTTCCTTAAGGTCCCCAAACATGTACTTATGGTGCTAACCACAAAGTATATACCAAACACTGCCTCGCAGAAGATCACCTTCTGACTTACAGACAGTTCCAGATGACCGGTCTACCAGAAAACCAAACCAGAATAAAGAATATACTCACTTACAATGATGGGGTCCTTGTCTGCCTCCGCAGTGATCCGGTGAGTCGAGGCGTCCCTCCGGGAAATCCCGGGGGTACCCTAGGGAGTCCTGTTCCCAGCAGGTCCTGCAGTCCGGCAGAGAGGTTGTCCCATCTGGGTCGCCAAATTGATTCAAAGATCGAAGCCGAAATTCCTTTAAGTGGTATATTCTTTATTGCAGCGCTGGATGCACGGGGGATCTCTCCACCTATCGTGCATACCCAAAGCAGAAAGCAGTCTTGAATTTATACAATCAATCTATCAATATTCTACAAGCACCTATACATATGCATTACCTATCCCCGCCTTCCCTCGCTTCTCATGCTAATTAGCCTTTTGGCACCTTGCGCCTGCGCAGAGCCTTCCAAGAATTGTGGGCAGGGGTCTTTGGGACGTGGGCAGGGGTCTTTGGGAGGAAGACCCCGAGTCTTCCTCACAGTGTACTTTTCACCTTTGGTCAGGAATCTGCTGAATTGGCATGTTTCTTAATTGCAAGAGCTGGTTGTTGCCAATTCTCCCGTTTGTTGTATCTTTATAATGAATTCCAATGTCCAGTTTTGAGAGTTATAGTCCTTACATTCGTTTCTCTGTCCGCCTGCCGCTTCCTTATCATGAGTTCCAGTGTCTTGTTTCGAGATATACAGTCCTTGTCTGGGGATTGTCCTTGCCTCCCCAATACCTCCTTAATCAATCCCCCCTTTTCTTTTCCCATGCAAATTCTTTTGCATCAGATACTTTCTTTATTTACAGTAACACAACAAAGCAGGCATCTAAACAACATGCACACAAATATTCCTAACACTACTAATACGATTAGAGCAATGAATACTTGTTTCAACCATTGGAAATTGGGCAACCAGGAGGTTAACTTAGTCCATAGTTCACTAAAACTCCATGAAAGATCATCTTTACTGATCTCATGTAGGATCCTGGTCTGCTTCCATATTTCTTCCAGGTCGGTAGAGATCCTTCCACTCTGATCTACATACATACAACAACTTGTGTTTATTACTGTACAGACTCCCCCTTGAGTGGCCAGTAACAAGTCTAGGGCCATCCGATTTTGGAATACTACCTGTGATAAACTAGATATCTTTTCTTGTTGAGCCTTTATAGCATCCAGAATTTTGTTTTCTAACTTCTCTATAATTGCAGAAATATTAACTATTGCCTTTTCCAATTCACTCACTCCTAACCATGGGACAAACCATCGCACAAAACTATGAAAAGGGGTGTGTCTCTCTACCAATGGATTGTTAATTTTTCATCTGATTCTCCGGATATGATTTCTCAAGTAACCTCGAGGCACTACATCATGTACTGTCATATTGGGGACTACCGCTCCAAGAGTGCAAGTTCCCTTCCAATTCTCAGGCAAGACCTTACGGGCTGTATCATTGCATAGCCAATACCACCCTTTTCCTTCTGGAACCGTCCAGCTGGTTGAATTTGCCCAGCCGCTAGTCGTACTAATATCAATTGTTCAATTACAAGATGTCTGATTTCCCACATAAGTAGTATCCGTATTCATACAATGCTGTTTTCCTATACCCTTAGGCGGGTTACACCTTTGTACACACACATAATAGGATTCTAACGGCAAGAAGCTACTCACTTCTAGTTCCAAAACTGCTTAATATTTTCGACCCCAAGATGTGTTTTCCCACAAATTAGTCCAAGATAAGTTTGCAGGCAAGGGAATCCCAATTAACGATACACCCTTATTCCCATGCTGTGGCAGATGGGTGCATACCCAACAGTTCGTCTTATTAGTTACTTGAGAAATTGTTTGTATTAAGGTCAGGTGTAAGTTCTCATCCCAAGTTGCCCACCCCAAATCCGAGAACCGCACCCCTGCAATCATTAGGATCTGGAAAACCGTAATTTTGTTGGTCCAATTGGAGTGGTGGTCCATATCCTCGCCGGGGCCTTCTTCACCCTTGAATTGTGGATCCAAGCTGCTTGCTTCTTAATCTTAATGGCGGTGTGTGTTGTCAGTAATACTTGGTGTGGTCCCATCCACTTTCCTTCCATTTTTCCTGCACGGGTTGTCCTGAAAAAGTCTTTATATATATATAATCCCCGAGCTTAAAGGGGTGGATTGGTTGATCCAACCCTCTAGCCCTGGTCCCTAAAACAAATGTATGTACTTTATTTAATTGTTTCTGAAGTTCAGTTATATAAGCATATAAATATTCTGATCCTAACTGCGTTAGGTCCTCTCCACTAAATAGAAATTGCTATGGCCTTCCATATAAGATTTTGAAGGGACTCAAATTTCCTTTTATTCTAGGTTTAACTCTAATTCCAAGTAATGCTAAAGGGAGGGATTGAGGCCATGACAAATTAGCTTCTTATCCAATTTTAGCTATTTATTGTTTAATTAAATGGTTCATTTTTTCTACCTGTCCACTTGCCTGTGGTCTATAAGGAGTATGCAGTTGCCAATCTATCTTTAGAATCTTACTTATCTGGTCTACCACTTGTGCACAAAAATGTGAAACTCTATCAGAAGACATTGCTACTAGAATCCCAAAGCATGGTATTATTTCATTTAACAAGACTTTAACCACTTCTCTTGCTTTGGTTGTTCGACAGGGAAAGGCTTCAGGCCTTCCTGAAAACGTGTCAGTCAGAACCAGTAAATAATGATACCCCCCTTTTCTAGGGAGTTCTGAAAAATCAATTTGCCACTGTTGCCCCGAATAATTTCCTTTACCGATTATTCCAAATTTTATTCTATCCTTGGTATTGGGGTTATTGTGTAAGCAAATGCTACATTGTTGAGTTACTTGTTTTATCATATCGTCCCACTAATGTCTGACTCAGGCTCTTATGCAGTGTGCCAGCTCCCCAATGCGTTTTATTGTGTTCTGTAAGAACTATGGGCCATGTCAAACTAGAGGGTATTACTATGGGGTTATCTTTTAAATATACTCATCCATCTGGTTTCATTTTACCTTTCAAATCTTCAATTAATTTTAAGTCTTCTTTTGTATAATTTGGATATAGTTTGGATTTTACCGTCTGGTATCAAAGACAATGCCTTCACCTCAGTTATTTCAGCTGCCTGCTTAGCCTCTGCCAATCGATTTTCCAATTTCAAAATCAGTGTTCCCCTTTTGGTGTCCCTGACAATGCATGATAGCTACCTTTTCTGGTTGTTTTACAGCCTCTAACAATTTTAAAATTTCTTCAGCATACTTTGTGTTTTCACTGAGCGGTCAGCAATCCATGTTCTTTCCAAATTGCTCCATGAGCATGTACCACGCCGAATGTATATTTAGAATCTGTCCAAATATTTACCCTTTTTCCCGCTGCCAGTTCCAATGCTCTCGTGAGAGCAACTATCTCCGCCTTTTGAGCTGATGTTCCAGGGGGTAAAGGCTTAGACTCGATTACCTGCTGAGTAGTTGTTATAGCATATCCAGCTTTACGTTGTCTTTGCGTAACAAAACTGCTCCCATCCGTGAACCAAGTTTCTTCCGCGTCTTCCATGGGCTCCTCCTTAAGGTCTGGTCGGCTGGAATACACAGTCTCTAGAGTTTCTAAACAATCGTGAATCACAGCTTGTGCCGGAGCATCACTAAGAAAAGAGGCTAGATTCACAATATGAATTATCACAATTTCCACGTCGTCCTGTTCTACCAATATTGCTTGATATTTCAAAATCATCAATTCTTGTTTAAGTTGTTTAAAGACTTTTTGTGCTTCTCCAGTCCAGACTAACTTTGACTGGTTAATCTTTATCAATTCACATAGAGGCTTTACCAATAGTCCATAATTATAAATCCAAAGGCGACACCAACCTGTCATTCCTAAAAAGCTTTGTAGCTCCTTTACCATTTGAGGTTCTGGAGTCCGGCAAATGACTTCCTTATGTTCAGTTCCTAGTTCTCGTTGTCCTTCCGAAATGTCAAATCCTAGATAGGTCACACTTTGTTGAGCCAGCTGGACTTTCTGTCAAGAGACTTGATATCCATTTAAACCCAGAAAATTAAGACGACTTATAGTCCATTGAATCCAACTCCCCTTAGTCTCGGTAGCTATTAAGAGATCATCTACATATTGTAACAAAGCACCTTCAGTGTCCGGAGGTATCCATGTTTCGAGTTCCCTTGCTAATTGGTTTCCAAAATTAGTGGGGCTATTCTTGAATCCTTGAGGTAGTAATGTCCACGTAAGCTGCGTCTTTCTGCCTGAATCGGGATTTTCCCATTCAAAGGCGAATAGGTTTTGGCTTTCTGTGGCTAAGCCTAGGCAGAAGAAGGCATCTTTTAAATCCAGTACGGTAAACCAGACTTGACTATTCTTTAATTTAGTCAGCAAAGTATAAGGGTTTGCCACTACTGGATGTATATCCTCAGTGATTTTATTTATGGCCCTCAAATCCTGAACTAGCCTATAGCTTTTTCATCTGCCTTTTTAATTGGCAATATGGGTGCATTGTATTCTGATTCGCATTCAATCAATAATCCATACTGTAAAAATTGATCAATTATCTCTTTAATTCCTTTCCTATCTTCTGTCCTCAAAGGATATTACTTAACCTTAACGGGTTTCTCTCCTGGCTTTAATTTAATAATTATTAAGGTCACATTTTTAGCTCTTCCAGGGACTTCGGTAGCCCAAACTCCTGGACATACTTGATCTGTGATCTCTAAAGGTATTTCACTTTTAGGGTCAGTTTGTATTAGTGCCAAGCTTAACACATTTATTAGTTGTTCTTCTCCTGTTCTTAATTCCATTTTCCCTTTTTCAAAGACAATTTCTGCTCCTACTTGCTCTAATAAATCTCTACCTAAGAGTGCCCATGAGGAGCTAGGCATAGATAAAAATCTGTGTATGCCCCATTGTTTCCCTAATTTGTACTTCAAAGGTTCACAAAAATAAGCCTTTTCGGTTACACCTTGTCCTGGTTTCAGTTAGAACAGAGTTAATTTTCTTCCTAGTAGCTGGGAGAATGCTATGTTTTGGCTTAGGATGAGAAGAGTGCTGATAACACCCCGATGTTTCAATTGTTGCAGAGCAATGCTTATAGCAAGCCAAGGACAACTCAGCTTCTTGCTCTGTCCTGCCAACAGGCAGGCTGGGGGTGCAGTAAGAGCTGGGAGGGGACAGACCCAGGACAGGTGACCCAAACTAGCCAAAGGGGTATTCCATAGCATCTGACGTCAGGCTAAACAATACATAGGGGTGGCTAGCCAGGGGGAGGGGGCCGGACTGCTCGGGGTTAGGCTGGGCATCGGTCAGCGGGTGGTGAGCAATTGCATTGTGCATCACTTGTTTGTACACATTATTAGTAGTGGTACTATTATCATCATTGTATTATTATTATTGTTATTATTATTGTTATTATTATTATTATTATTATTATTATTTTGCCTTATTAAACTGTCTTTATCTCAACTCACAGGCTTCACTTTCCATTTCTCTCCCCCGTCCCAGAGAGGGAGGGGGAGGGGGAGTGAACAGCTGCGTGGTGTTTAGCTGCCGGCCGGGTTAAACCATGACACACCTTTTACCCTAACATAATAATTCTGTGAAGGCATTAATGCTTGATTTAGAACTGAATACGTTGCCCCATAGCAATAAGAAATTTCACTTCCATTCCTCCCCTAGCTTCATTATAACCAGTGGAGGATCCGCTAGGGTAGATTCCCCAGGTCCCCGTTATTCCTGTTGAAATCAGGGGTTGATTACCCTAGGAAAAGGCTAGTCAATTTGTCCTCCAAAGCCAGGTCCAAACCGTTTTGTTTTATTTATTTATTTATTTATTTATTTATTTATTTATTTATTTTCATTACATTTCAGAGTTGGTCCAAAAATTCCATAGGGCTTTCTTTTAGACCTTGTTGGAAGCATATTCTCAATTCCCAATTCATCCAGGTTTTAGTATTTACTTAACCGTTCATGATTTTCAGGATGATTCGGGTCTTAGTGGGGGTCGGTCAGGGGAATGCAGTTGTCCACAGTTCCCTGAACGGTCCCATCAGCAATCTGAGCTCGCACATGAACTCAGGTTGTTTTAAGAGTGTACCTCTTTTCTGTTTCTGTGACAACTCTCTCGGACCGATCATGGTCCCTTTGCCCTAAAGGGCTAACACCCATGATTTTAAGATCTCTGCCTCGGGCAGAGGCAGAACTATTAACATTCCTACATCCTCTTTCCCTGCTCATTCAACTTCAAACACCTTTAACACTTTCAACAACCCTTTTAACACTTCCTTTATCTTTCTCCAGCCTGTACTTCTCTAATGCCAACATCAAAGGTTCAGTCAGGGGCCAACTTAATTCCCTACCTTTTCCCACCAAGATGCTGAAACATCAGTATACAACATTTCATCCTGTTCTGCTTCTCAAAAAACAACATTAACTGTAGCAAAATATTATAGTTTAAAGTTCCATTTAGGGGCCACTTTTCTCCACATTCCAGCTTATAAAGCGGCCACCACTGATTACGATATTTTATCAATGTTTTCCTGTTCACACTTCCACCGGCAGATCCTCCAATATCCTTCCAGTGACTTAAAACACATCCTAACACACTTTTCTTTAAAATTTCACTGCTTGTTTGCCCCCCCAGTTTCCAGTTTACACTTTCAGAATACACATGTTACTTACAAAAGCGTATCACAAAACGTATCACTCACAAAAATACGGGCACGCAATATCTTTCAGTAGCGATGTCACAAAACTACTATTACCAGCAATATTGCCAAAATCACAGTAACAATAGTCAGAGTCAAATTCCACATGCGATAAGTCAGAAAACCGAACTGTGTAACACCGTAACGATATCTTTCTTATAACAATGCCACGAACCTACTATTACCACCAGGAAAATAGCCAAAATCGCAGTAACAAGAACCAGAGTTAAATACCATACTCCATGAGTCAGAAAACCGAAATAGACAACACAATTCCAGATGGACCTTAAAGCGAGCTCCTTCCTTAAGGTCCCCAAACATGTACTTATGGTGCTAACCACAAAGTATATACCAAACACTGCCTCGCAGAAGATCACCTTCTGACTTACAGACAGTTCCAGATGACCGGTCTACCAGAAAACCAAACCAGAATAAAGAATATACTCACTTACAATGATGGGGTCCTTGTCTGCCTCCGCAGTGATCCGGTGAGTCGAGGCGTCCCTCCGGGAAATCCCGGGGGTACCCTAGGGAGTCCTGTTCCCAGCAGGTCCTGCAGTCCGGCAGAGAGGTTGTCCCATCTGGGTCGCCAAATTGATTCAAAGATCGAAGCCGAAATTCCTTTAAGTGGTATATTCTTTATTGCAGCGCTGGATGCACGGGGGATCTCTCCACCTATCGTGCATACCCAAAGCAGAAAGCAGTCTTGAATTTATACAATCAATCTATCAATATTCTACAAGCACCTATACATATGCATTACCTATCCCCGCCTTCCCTCGCTTCTCATGCTAATTAGCCTTTTGGCACCTTGCGCCTGCGCAGAGCCTTCCAAGAATTGTGGGCAGGGGTCTTTGGGACGTGGGCAGGGGTCTTTGGGAGGAAGACCCCGAGTCTTCCTCACAGTGTACTTTTCACCTTTGGTCAGGAATCTGCTGAATTGGCATGTTTCTTAATTGCAAGAGCTGGTTGTTGCCAATTCTCCCGTTTGTTGTATCTTTATAATGAATTCCAATGTCCAGTTTTGAGAGTTATAGTCCTTACATTCGTTTCTCTGTCCGCCTGCCGCTTCCTTATCATGAGTTCCAGTGTCTTGTTTCGAGATATACAGTCCTTGTCTGGGGATTGTCCTTGCCTCCCCAATACCTCCTTAATCAATCCCCCCTTTTCTTTTCCCATGCAAATTCTTTTGCATCAGATACTTTCTTTATTTACAGTAACACAACAAAGCAGGCATCTAAACAACATGCACACAAATATTCCTAACACTACTAATACGATTAGAGCAATGAATACTTGTTTCAACCATTGGAAATTGGGCAACCAGGAGGTTAACTTAGTCCATAGTTCACTAAAACTCCATGAAAGATCATCTTTACTGATCTCATGTAGGATCCTGGTCTGCTTCCATATTTCTTCCAGGTCGGTAGAGATCCTTCCACTCTGATCTACATACATACAACAACTTGTGTTTATTACTGTACAGACTCCCCCTTGAGTGGCCAGTAACAAGTCTAGGGCCATCCGATTTTGGAATACTACCTGTGATAAACTAGATATCTTTTCTTGTTGAGCCTTTATAGCATCCAGAATTTTGTTTTCTAACTTCTCTATAATTGCAGAAATATTAACTATTGCCTTTTCCAATTCACTCACTCCTAACCATGGGACAAACCATCGCACAAAACTATGAAAAGGGGTGTGTCTCTCTACCAATGGATTGTTAATTTTTCATCTGATTCTCCGGATATGATTTCTCAAGTAACCTCGAGGCACTACATCATGTACTGTCATATTGGGGACTACCGCTCCAAGAGTGCAAGTTCCCTTCCAATTCTCAGGCAAGACCTTACGGGCTGTATCATTGCATAGCCAATACCACCCTTTTCCTTCTGGAACCGTCCAGCTGGTTGAATTTGCCCAGCCGCTAGTCGTACTAATATCAATTGTTCAATTACAAGATGTCTGATTTCCCACATAAGTAGTATCCGTATTCATACAATGCTGTTTTCCTATACCCTTAGGCGGGTTACACCTTTGTACACACACATAATAGGATTCTAACGGCAAGAAGCTACTCACTTCTAGTTCCAAAACTGCTTAATATTTTCGACCCCAAGATGTGTTTTCCCACAAATTAGTCCAAGATAAGTTTGCAGGCAAGGGAATCCCAATTAACGATACACCCTTATTCCCATGCTGTGGCAGATGGGTGCATACCCAACAGTTCGTCTTATTAGTTACTTGAGAAATTGTTTGTATTAAGGTCAGGTGTAAGTTCTCATCCCAAGTTGCCCACCCCAAATCCGAGAACCGCACCCCTGCAATCATTAGGATCTGGAAAACCGTAATTTTGTTGGTCCAATTGGAGTGGTGGTCCATATCCTCGCCGGGGCCTTCTTCACCCTTGAATTGTGGATCCAAGCTGCTTGCTTCTTAATCTTAATGGCGGTGTGTGTTGTCAGTAATACTTGGTGTGGTCCCATCCACTTTCCTTCCATTTTTCCTGCACGGGTTGTCCTGAAAAAGTCTTTATATATATATAATCCCCGAGCTTAAAGGGGTGGATTGGTTGATCCAACCCTCTAGCCCTGGTCCCTAAAACAAATGTATGTACTTTATTTAATTGTTTCTGAAGTTCAGTTATATAAGCATATAAATATTCTGATCCTAACTGCGTTAGGTCCTCTCCACTAAATAGAAATTGCTATGGCCTTCCATATAAGATTTTGAAGGGACTCAAATTTCCTTTTATTCTAGGTTTAACTCTAATTCCAAGTAATGCTAAAGGGAGGGATTGAGGCCATGACAAATTAGCTTCTTATCCAATTTTAGCTATTTATTGTTTAATTAAATGGTTCATTTTTTCTACCTGTCCACTTGCCTGTGGTCTATAAGGAGTATGCAGTTGCCAATCTATCTTTAGAATCTTACTTATCTGGTCTACCACTTGTGCACAAAAATGTGAAACTCTATCAGAAGACATTGCTACTAGAATCCCAAAGCATGGTATTATTTCATTTAACAAGACTTTAACCACTTCTCTTGCTTTGGTTGTTCGACAGGGAAAGGCTTCAGGCCTTCCTGAAAACGTGTCAGTCAGAACCAGTAAATAATGATACCCCCCTTTTCTAGGGAGTTCTGAAAAATCAATTTGCCACTGTTGCCCCGAATAATTTCCTTTACCGATTATTCCAAATTTTATTCTATCCTTGGTATTGGGGTTATTGTGTAAGCAAATGCTACATTGTTGAGTTACTTGTTTTATCATATCGTCCCACTAATGTCTGACTCAGGCTCTTATGCAGTGTGCCAGCTCCCCAATGCGTTTTATTGTGTTCTGTAAGAACTATGGGCCATGTCAAACTAGAGGGTATTACTATGGGGTTATCTTTTAAATATACTCATCCATCTGGTTTCATTTTACCTTTCAAATCTTCAATTAATTTTAAGTCTTCTTTTGTATAATTTGGATATAGTTTGGATTTTACCGTCTGGTATCAAAGACAATGCCTTCACCTCAGTTATTTCAGCTGCCTGCTTAGCCTCTGCCAATCGATTTTCCAATTTCAAAATCGGTGTTCCCCTTTTGGTGTCCCTGACAATGCATGATAGCTACCTTTTCTGGTTGTTTTACAGCCTCTAACAATTTTAAAATTTCTTCAGCATACTTTGTGTTTTCACTGAGCGGTCAGCAATCCATGTTCTTTCCAAATTGCTCCATGAGCATGTACCACGCCGAATGTATATTTAGAATCTGTCCAAATATTTACCCTTTTTCCCGCTGCCAGTTCCAATGCTCTCGTGAGAGCAACTATCTCCGCCTTTTGAGCTGATGTTCCAGGGGGTAAAGGCTTAGACTCGATTACCTGCTGAGTAGTTGTTATAGCATATCCAGCTTTACGTTGTCTTTGCGTAACAAAACTGCTCCCATCCGTGAACCAAGTTTCTTCCGCGTCTTCCATGGGCTCCTCCTTAAGGTCTGGTCGGCTGGAATACACAGTCTCTAGAGTTTCTAAACAATCGTGAATCACAGCTTGTGCCGGAGCATCACTAAGAAAAGAGGCTAGATTCACAATATGAATTATCACAATTTCCACGTCGTCCTGTTCTACCAATATTGCTTGATATTTCAAAATCATCAATTCTTGTTTAAGTTGTTTAAAGACTTTTTGTGCTTCTCCAGTCCAGACTAACTTTGACTGGTTAATCTTTATCAATTCACATAGAGGCTTTACCAATAGTCCATAATTATAAATCCAAAGGCGACACCAACCTGTCATTCCTAAAAAGCTTTGTAGCTCCTTTACCATTTGAGGTTCTGGAGTCCGGCAAATGACTTCCTTATGTTCAGTTCCTAGTTCTCGTTGTCCTTCCGAAATGTCAAATCCTAGATAGGTCACACTTTGTTGAGCCAGCTGGACTTTCTGTCAAGAGACTTGATATCCATTTAAACCCAGAAAATTAAGACGACTTATAGTCCATTGAATCCAACTCCCCTTAGTCTCGGTAGCTATTAAGAGATCATCTACATATTGTAACAAAGCACCTTCAGTGTCCGGAGGTATCCATGTTTCGAGTTCCCTTGCTAATTGGTTTCCAAAATTAGTGGGGCTATTCTTGAATCCTTGAGGTAGTAATGTCCACGTAAGCTGCGTCTTTCTGCCTGAATCGGGATTTTCCCATTCAAAGGCGAATAGGTTTTGGCTTTCTGTGGCTAAGCCTAGGCAGAAGAAGGCATCTTTTAAATCCAGTACGGTAAACCAGACTTGACTATTCTTTAATTTAGTCAGCAAAGTATAAGGGTTTGCCACTACTGGATGTATATCCTCAGTGATTTTATTTATGGCCCTCAAATCCTGAACTAGCCTATAGCTTTTTCATCTGCCTTTTTAATTGGCAATATGGGTGCATTGGATTCTGATTCGCATTCAATCAATAATCCATACTGTAAAAATTGATCAATTATCTCTTTAATTCCTTTCCTATCTTCTGTCCTCAAAGGATATTACTTAACCTTAACGGGTTTCTCTCCTGGCTTTAATTTAATAATTATTAAGGTCACATTTTTAGCTCTTCCAGGGACTTCGGTAGCCCAAACTCCTGGACATACTTGATCTGTGATCTCTAAAGGTATTTCACTTTTAGGGTCAGTTTGTATTAGTGCCAAGCTTAACACATTTATTAGTTGTTCTTCTCCTGTTCTTAATTCCATTTTCCCTTTTTCAAAGACAATTTCTGCTCCTACTTGCTCTAATAAATCTCTACCTAAGAGTGCCCATGAGGAGCTAGGCATAGATAAAAATCTGTGTATGCCCCATTGTTTCCCTAATTTGTACTTCAAAGGTTCACAAAAATAAGCCTTTTCGGTTACACCTTGTCCTGGTTTCAGTTAGAACAGAGTTAATTTTCTTCCTAGTAGCTGGGAGAATGCTATGTTTTGGCTTAGGATGAGAAGAGTGCTGATAACACCCCGATGTTTCAATTGTTGCAGAGCAATGCTTATAGCAAGCCAAGGACAACTCAGCTTCTTGCTCTGTCCTGCCAACAGGCAGGCTGGGGGTGCAGTAAGAGCTGGGAGGGGACAGACCCAGGACAGGTGACCCAAACTAGCCAAAGGGGTATTCCATAGCATCTGACGTCAGGCTAAACAATACATAGGGGTGGCTAGCCAGGGGGAGGGGGCCGGACTGCTCGGGGTTAGGCTGGGCATCGGTCAGCGGGTGGTGAGCAATTGCATTGTGCATCACTTGTTTGTACACATTATTAGTAGTGGTACTATTATCATCATTGTATTATTATTATTGTTATTATTATTGTTATTATTATTATTATTATTATTATTATTTTGCCTTATTAAACTGTCTTTATCTCAACTCACAGGCTTCACTTTCCATTTCTCTCCCCCGTCCCAGAGAGGGAGGGGGAGGGGGAGTGAACAGCTGCGTGGTGTTTAGCTGCCGGCCGGGTTAAACCATGACACACCTTTTACCCTAACATAATAATTCTGTGAAGGCATTAATGCTTGATTTAGAACTGAATACGTTGCCCCATAGCAATAAGAAATTTCACTTCCATTCCTCCCCTAGCTTCATTATAACCAGTGGAGGATCCGCTAGGGTAGATTCCCCAGGTCCCCGTTATTCCTGTTGAAATCAGGGGTTGATTACCCTAGGAAAAGGCTAGTCAATTTGTCCTCCAAAGCCAGGTCCAAACCGTTTTGTTTTATTTATTTATTTATTTATTTATTTATTTATTTATTTTCATTACATTTCAGAGTTGGTCCAAAAATTCCATAGGGCTTTCTTTTAGACCTTGTTGGAAGCATATTCTCAATTCCCAATTCATCCAGGTTTTAGTATTTACTTAACCGTTCATGATTTTCAGGATGATTCGGGTCTTAGTGGGGGTCGGTCAGGGGAATGCAGTTGTCCACAGTTCCCTGAACGGTCCCATCAGCAATCTGAGCTCGCACATGAACTCAGGTTGTTTTAAGAGTGTACCTCTTTTCTGTTTCTGTGACAACTCTCTCGGACCGATCATGGTCCCTTTGCCCTAACGGGCTAACACCCATGATTTTAAGATCTCTGCCTCGGGCAGAGGCAGAACTATTAACATTCCTACATCCTCTTTCCCTGCTCATTCAACTTCAAACACCTTTAACACTTTCAACAACCCTTTTAACACTTCCTTTATCTTTCTCCAGCCTGTACTTCTCTAATGCCAACATCAAAGGTTCAGTCAGGGGCCAACTTAATTCCCTACCTTTTCCCACCAAGATGCTGAAACATCAGTATACAACATTTCATCCTGTTCTGCTTCTCAAAAAACAACATTAACTGTAGCAAAATATTATAGTTTAAAGTTCCATTTAGGGGCCACTTTTCTCCACATTCCAGCTTATAAAGCGGCCACCACTGATTACGATATTTTATCAATGTTTTCCTGTTCACACTTCCACCGGCAGATCCTCCAATATCCTTCCAGTGACTTAAAACACATCCTAACACACTTTTCTTTAAAATTTCACTGCTTGTTTGCCCCCCCATTTTCCAGTTTACACTTTCAGAATACACATGTTACTTACAAAAGCGTATCACAAAACGTATCACTCACAAAAATACGGGCACGCAATATCTTTCAGTAGCGATGTCACAAAACTACTATTACCAGCAATATTGCCAAAATCACAGTAACAATAGTCAGAGTCAAATTCCACATGCGATTAGTCAGAAAACCGAACTGTGTAACACCGTAACGATATCTTTCTTATAACAATGCCACGAACCTACTATTACCACCAGGAAAATAGCCAAAATCGCAGTAACAAGAACCAGAGTTAAATACCATACTCCATGAGTCAGAAAACCGAAATAGACAACACAATTCCAGATGGACCTTAAAGCGAGCTCCTTCCTTAAGGTCCCCAAACATGTACTTATGGTGCTAACCACAAAGTATATACCAAACACTGCCTCGCAGAAGATCACCTTCTGACTTACAGACAGTTCCAGATGACCGGTCTACCAGAAAACCAAACCAGAATAAAGAATATACTCACTTACAATGATGGGGTCCTTGTCTGCCTCCGCAGTGATCCGGTGAGTCGAGGCGTCCCTCCGGGAAATCCCGGGGGTACCCTAGGGAGTCCTGTTCCCAGCAGGTCCTGCAGTCCGGCAGAGAGGTTGTCCCATCTGGGTCGCCAAATTGATTCAAAGATCGAAGCCGAAATTCCTTTAAGTGGTATATTCTTTATTGCAGCGCTGGATGCACGGGGGATCTCTCCACCTATCGTGCATACCCAAAGCAGAAAGCAGTCTTGAATTTATACAATCAATCTATCAATATTCTACAAGCACCTATACATATGCATTACCTATCCCCGCCTTCCCTCGCTTCTCATGCTAATTAGCCTTTTGGCACCTTGCGCCTGCGCAGAGCCTTCCAAGAATTGTGGGCAGGGGTCTTTGGGACGTGGGCAGGGGTCTTTGGGAGGAAGACCCCGAGTCTTCCTCACAGTGTACTTTTCACCTTTGGTCAGGAATCTGCTGAATTGGCATGTTTCTTAATTGCAAGAGCTGGTTGTTGCCAATTCTCCCATTTGTTGTATCTTTATAATGAATTCCAATGTCCAGTTTCGAGAGTTATAGTCCTTACATTCGTTTCTCTGTCCGCCTGCCGCTTCCTTATCATGAGTTCCAGTGTCTTGTTTCGAGATATACAGTCCTTGTCTGGGGATTGTCCTTGCCTCCCCAATACCTCCTTAATCAATCCCCCCTTTTCTTTTCCCATGCAAATTCTTTTGCATCAGATACTTTCTTTATTTACAGTAACACAACAAAGCAGGCATCTAAACAACATGCACACAAATATTCCTAACACTACTAATACGATTAGAGCAATGAATACTTGTTTCAACCATTGGAAATTGGGCAACCAGGAGGTTAACTTAGTCCATAGTTCACTAAAACTCCATGAAAGATCATCTTTACTGATCTCATGTAGGATCCTGGTCTGCTTCCATATTTCTTCCAGGTCGGTAGAGATCCTTCCACTCTGATCTACATACATACAACAACTTGTGTTTATTACTGTACAGACTCCCCCTTGAGTGGCCAGTAACAAGTCTAGGGCCATCCGATTTTGGAATACTACCTGTGATAAACTAGATATCTCTTCTTGTTGAGCCTTTATAGCATCCAGAATTTTGTTTTCTAACTTCTCTATAATTGCAGAAATATTAACTATTGCCTTTTCCAATTCACTCACTCCTAACCATGGGACAAACCATCGCACAAAACTATGAAAAGGGGTGTGTCTCTCTACCAATGGATTGTTAATTTTTCATCTGATTCTCCGGATATGATTTCTCAAGTAACCTCGAGGCACTACATCATGTACTGTCATATTGGGGACTACCGCTCCAAGAGTGCAAGTTCCCTTCCAATTCTCAGGCAAGACCTTACGGGCTGTATCATTGCATAGCCAATACCACCCTTTTCCTTCTGGAACCGTCCAGCTGGTTGAATTTGCCCAGCCGCTAGTCGTACTAATATCAATTGTTCAATTACAAGATGTCTGATTTCCCACATAAGTAGTATCCGTATTTATACAATGCTGTTTTCCTATACCCTTAGGCGGGTTACACCTTTGTACACACACATAATAGGATTCTAACGGCAAGAAGCTACTCACTTCTAGTTCCAGAACTGCTTAATATTTTCGACCCCAAGATGTGTTTTCCCACAAATTAGTCCAAGATAAGTTTGCAGGCAAGGGAATCCCAATTAACGATACACCCTTATTCCCATGCTGTGGCAGATGGGTGCATACCCAACAGTTCGTCTTATTAGTTACTTGAGAAATTGTTTGTATTAAGGTCAGGTGTAAGTTCTCATCCCAAGTTGCCCACCCCAAATCCGAGAACCGCACCCCTGCAATCATTAGGATCTGGAAAACCGTAATTTTGTTGGTCCAATTGGAGTGGTGGTCCATATCCTCGCCGGGGCCTTCTTCACCCTTGAATTGTGGATCCAAGCTGCTTGCTTCTTAATCTTAATGGCGGTGTGTGTTGTCAGTAATACTTGGTGTGGTCCCATCCACTTTCCTTCCATTTTTCCTGCACGGGTTGTCCTGAAAAAGTCTTTATATATATATAATCCCCGAGCTTAAAGGGGTGGATTGGTTGATCCAACCCTCTAGCCCTGGTCCCTAAAACAAATGTATGTACTTTATTTAATTGTTTCTGAAGTTCAGTTATATAAGCATATAAATATTCTGATCCTAACTGCGTTAGGTCCTCTCCACTAAATAGAAATTGCTATGGCCTTCCATATAAGATTTTGAAGGGACTCAAATTTCCTTTTATTCTAGGTTTAACTCTAATTCCAAGTAATGCTAAAGGGAGGGATTGAGGCCATGACAAATTAGCTTCTTATCCAATTTTAGCTATTTATTGTTTAATTAAATGGTTCATTTTTTCTACCTGTCCACTTGCCTGTGGTCTATAAGGAGTATGCAGTTGCCAATCTATCTTTAGAATCTTACTTATCTGGTCTACCACTTGTGCACAAAAATGTGAAACTCTATCAGAAGACATTGCTACTAGAATCCCAAAGCATGGTATTATTTCATTTAACAAGACTTTAACCACTTCTCTTGCTTTGGTTGTTCGACAGGGAAAGGCTTCAGGCCTTCCTGAAAACGTGTCAGTCAGAACCAGTAAATAATGATACCCCCCTTTTCTAGGGAGTTCTGAAAAATCAATTTGCCACTGTTGCCCCGAATAATTTCCTTTACCGATTATTCCAAATTTTATTCTATCCTTGGTATTGGGGTTATTGTGTAAGCAAATGCTACATTGTTGAGTTACTTGTTTTATCATATCGTCCCACTAATGTCTGACTCAGGCTCTTATGCAGTGTGCCAGCTCCCCAATGCGTTTTATTGTGTTCTGTAAGAACTATGGGCCATGTCAAACTAGAGGGTATTACTATGGGGTTATCTTTTAAATATACTCATCCATCTGGTTTCATTTTACCTTTCAAATCTTCAATTAATTTTAAGTCTTCTTTTGTATAATTTGGATATAGTTTGGATTTTACCGTCTGGTATCAAAGACAATGCCTTCACCTCAGTTATTTCAGCTGCCTGCTTAGCCTCTGCCAATCGATTTTCCAATTTCAAAATCGGTGTTCCCCTTTTGGTGTCCCTGACAATGCATGATAGCTACCTTTTCTGGTTGTTTTACAGCCTCTAACAATTTTAAAATTTCTTCAGCATACTTTGTGTTTTCACTGAGCGGTCAGCAATCCATGTTCTTTCCAAATTGCTCCATGAGCATGTACCACGCCGAATGTATATTTAGAATCTGTCCAAATATTTACCCTTTTTCCCGCTGCCAGTTCCAATGCTCTCGTGAGAGCAACTATCTCCGCCTTTTGAGCTGATGTTCCAGGGGGTAAAGGCTTAGACTCGATTACCTGCTGAGTAGTTGTTATAGCATATCCAGCTTTACGTTGTCTTTGCGTAACAAAACTGCTCCCATCCGTGAACCAAGTTTCTTCCGCGTCTTCCATGGGCTCCTCCTTAAGGTCTGGTCGGCTGGAATACACAGTCTCTAGAGTTTCTAAACAATCGTGAATCACAGCTTGTGCCGGAGCATCACTAAGAAAAGAGGCTAGATTCACAATATGAATTATCACAATTTCCACGTCGTCCTGTTCTACCAATATTGCTTGATATTTCAAAATCATCAATTCTTGTTTAAGTTGTTTAAAGACTTTTTGTGCTTCTCCAGTCCAGACTAACTTTGACTGGTTAATCTTTATCAATTCACATAGAGGCTTTACCAATAGTCCATAATTATAAATCCAAAGGCGACACCAACCTGTCATTCCTAAAAAGCTTTGTAGCTCCTTTACCATTTGAGGTTCTGGAGTCCGGCAAATGACTTCCTTATGTTCAGTTCCTAGTTCTCGTTGTCCTTCCGAAATGTCAAATCCCAGATAGGTCACACTTTGTTGAGCCAGCTGGACTTTCTGTCAAGAGACTTGATATCCATTTAAACCCAGAAAATTAAGACGACTTATAGTCCATTGAATCCAACTCCCTTTAGTCTCGGTAGCTATTAAGAGATCATCTACATATTGTAACAAAGCACCTTCAGTGTCCGGAGGTATCCATGTTTCGAGTTCCCTTGCTAATTGGTTTCCAAAAATAGTGGGGCTATTCTTGAATCCTTGAGGTAGTAATGTCCACGTAAGCTGCGTCTTTCTGCCTGAATCGGGATTTTCCCATTCAAAGGCGAATAGGTTTTGGCTTTCTGTGGCTAAGCCTAGGCAGAAGAAGGCATCTTTTAAATCCAGTACGGTAAACCAGACTTGACTATTCTTTAATTTAGTCAGCAAAGTATAAGGGTTTGCCACTACTGGATGTATATCCTCAGTGATTTTATTTATGGCCCTCAAATCCTGAACTAGCCTATAGCTTTTTCATCTGCCTTTTTAATTGGCAATATGGGTGCATTGGATTCTGATTCGCATTCAATCAATAATCCATACTGTAAAAATTGATCAATTATCTCTTTAATTCCTTTCCTATCTTCTATCCTCAAAGGATATTACTTAACCTTAACGGGTTTCTCTCCTGGCTTTAATTTAATAATTATTAAGGTCACATTTTTAGCTCTTCCAGGGACTTCGGTAGCCCAAACTCCTGGACATACTTGATCTGTGATCTCTAAAGGTATTTCACTTTTAGGGTCAGTTTGTATTAGTGCCAAGCTTAACACATTTATTAGTTGTTCTTCTCCTGTTCTTAATTCCATTTTCCCTTTTTCAAAGACAATTTCTGCTCCTACTTGCTCTAATAAATCTCTACCTAAGAGTGCCCATGAGGAGCTAGGCATAGATAAAAATCTGTGTATGCCCCATTGTTTCCCTAATTTGTACTTCAAAGGTTCACAAAAATAAGCCTTTTCGGTTACACCTTGTCCTGGTTTCAGTTAGAACAGAGTTAATTTTCTTCCTAGTAGCTGGGAGAATGCTATGTTTTGGCTTAGGATGAGAAGAGTGCTGATAACACCCCGATGTTTCAATTGTTGCAGAGCAATGCTTATAGCAAGCCAAGGACATCTCAGCTTCTTGCTCTGTCCTGCCAACAGGCAGGCTGGGGGTGCAGTAAGAGCTGGGAGGGGACAGACCCAGGACAGGTGACCCAAACTAGCCAAAGGGGTATTCCATAGCATCTGACGTCAGGCTAAACAATACATAGGGGTGGCTAGCCAGGGGGAGGGGGCCGGACTGCTCGGGGTTAGGCTGGGCATCGGTCAGCGGGTGGTGAGCAATTGCATTGTGCATCACTTGTTTGTACACATTATTAGTAGTGGTACTATTATCATCATTGTATTATTATTATTGTTATTATTATTATTATTATTATTATTATTATTTTGTCTTATTAAACTGTCTTTATCTCAACTCACAGGCTTCACTTTCCATTTCTCTCCCCCGTCCCAGAGAGGGAGGGGGAGGGGGAGCGAACAGCTGCGTGGTGTTTAGCTGCCGGCCGGGTTAAACCATGACACACCTTTTACCCTAACATAATAATTCTGTGAAGGCATTAATGCTTGATTTAGAACTGAATACGTTGCCCCATAGCAATAAGAAATTTCACTTCCATTCCTCCCCTAGCTTCATTATAACCAGTGGAGGATCCGCTAGGGTAGATTCCCCAGGTCCCCGTTATTCCTGTTGAAATCAGGGGTTGATTACCCTAGGAAAAGGCTAGTCAATTTGTCCTCCAAAGCCAGGTCCAAACCGTTTTGTTTTATTTATTTATTTATTTATTTATTTATTTATTTATTTTCATTACATTTCAGAGTTGGTCCAAAAATTCCATAGGGCTTTCTTTTAGACCTTGTTGGAAGCATATTCTCAATTCCCAATTCATCCAGGTTTTAGTATTTACTTAACCGTTCATGATTTTCAGGATGATTCGGGTCTTAGTGGGGGTCGGTCAGGGGAATGCAATTGTCCACAGTTCCCTGAACGGTCCCATCAGCAATCTGAGCTCGCACATGAACTCAGGTTGTTTTAAGAGTGTACCTCTTTTCTGTTTCTGTGACAACTCTCTCGGACCGATCATGGTCCCTTTGCCCTAAAGGGCTAACACCCATGATTTTAAGATCTCTGCCTCGGGCAGAGGCAGAACTATTAACATTCCTACATCCTCTTTCCCTGCTCATTCAACTTCAAACACCTTTAACACTTTCAACAACCCTTTTAACACTTCCTTTATCTTTCTCCAGCCTGTACTTCTCTAATGCCAACATCAAAGGTTCAGTCAGGGGCCAACTTAATTCCCTACCTTTTCCCACCAAGATGCTGAAACATCAGTATACAACATTTCATCCTGTTCTGCTTCTCAAAAAACAACATTAACTGTAGCAAAATATTATAGTTTAAAGTTCCATTTAGGGGCCACTTTTCTCCACATTCCAGCTTATAAAGCGGCCACCACTGATTACGATATTTTATCAATGTTTTCCTGTTCACACTTCCACCGGCAGATCCTCCAATATCCTTCCAGTGACTTAAAACACATCCTAACACACTTTTCTTTAAAATTTCACTGCTTGTTTGCCCCCCCCAGTTTCCAGTTTACACTTTCAGAATACACATGTTACTTACAAAAGCGTATCACAAAACGTATCACTCACAAAAATACGGGCACGCAATATCTTTCAGTAGCGATGCCACAAAACTACTATTACCAGCAATATTGCCAAAATCACAGTAACAATAGTCAGAGTCAAATTCCACATGCGATAAGTCAGAAAACCGAACTGTGTAACACCGTAACGATATCTTTCTTATAACAATGCCACGAACCTACTATTACCACCAGGAAAATAGCCAAAATCGCAGTAACAATAACCAGAGTTAAATACCATACTCCATGAGTCAGAAAACCGAAATAGACAACACAATTCCAGATGGACCTTAAAGCGAGCTCCTTCCTTAAGGTCCCCAAACATGTACTTATGGTGCTAACCACAAAGTATATACCAAACACTGCCTCGCAGAAGATCACCTTCTGACTTACAGACAGTTCCAGATGACCGGTCTACCAGAAAACCAAACCAGAATAAAGAATATACTCACTTACAATGATGGGGTCCTTGTCTGCCTCCGCAGTGATCCGGTGAGTCGAGGAGTCCCTCCGGGAAATCCCGGGGGTACCCTAGGGAGTCCTGTTCCCAGCAGGTCCTGCAGTCCGGCAGAGAGGTTGTCCCATCTGGGTCGCCAAATTGATTCAAAGATCGAAGCCGAAATTCCTTTAAGTGGTATATTCTTTATTGCAGCGCTGGATGCACGGGGGATCTCTCCACCTATCGTGCATACCCAAAGCAGAAAGCAGTCTTGAATTTATACAATCAATCTATCAATATTCTACAAGCACCTATACATATGCATTACCTATCCCCGCCTTCCCTCGCTTCTCATGCTAATTAGCCTTTTGGCACCTTGCGCCTGCGCAGAGCCTTCCAAGAATTGTGGGCAGGGGTCTTTGGGACGTGGGCAGGGGTCTTTGGGAGGAAGACCCCGAGTCTTCCTCACAGTGTACTTTTCACCTTTGGTCAGGAATCTGCTGAATTGGCATGTTTCTTAATTGCAAGAGCTGGTTGTTGCCAATTCTCCCGTTTGTTGTATCTTTATAATGAATTCCAATGTCCAGTTTCGAGAGTTATAGTCCTTACATTCGTTTCTCTGTCCGCCTGCCGCTTCCTTATCACGAGTTCCAGTGTCTTGTTTTGAGATATACAGTCCTTGTCTGGGGATTGTCCTTGCCTCCCCAATACCTCCTTAATCAATCCCCCCTTTTCTTTTCCCATGCAAATTCTTTTGCATCAGATACTTTCTTTATTTACAGTAACACAACAAAGCAGGCATCTAAACAACATGCACACAAATATTCCTAACACTACTAATACGATTAGAGCAATGAATACTTGTTTCAACCATTGGAAATTGGGCAACCAGGAGGTTAACTTAGTCCATAGTTCACTAAAACTCCATGAAAGATCATCTTTACTGATCTCATGTAGGATCCTGGTCTGCTTCCATATTTCTTCCAGGTCGGTAGAGATCCTTCCACTCTGATCTACATACATACAACAACTTGTGTTTATTACTGTACAGACTCCCCCTTGAGTGGCCAGTAACAAGTCTAGGGCCATCCGATTTTGGAATACTACCTGTGATAAACTAGATATCTCTTCTTGTTGAGCCTTTATAGCATCCAGAATTTTGTTTTCTAACTTCTCTATAATTGCAGAAATATTAACTATTGCCTTTTCCAATTCACTCACTCCTAACCATGGGACAAACCATCGCACAAAACTATGAAAAGGGGTGTGTCTCTCTACCAATGGATTGTTAATTTTTCATCTGATTCTCCGGATATGATTTCTCAAGTAACCTCGAGGCACTACATCATGTACTGTCATATTGGGGACTACCGCTCCAAGAGTGCAAGTTCCCTTCCAATTCTCAGGCAAGACCTTACGGGCTGTATCATTGCATAGCCAATACCACCCTTTTCCTTCTGGAACCGTCCAGCTGGTTGAATTTGCCCAGCCGCTAGTCGTACTAATATCAATTGTTCAATTACAAGATGTCTGATTTCCCACATAAGTAGTATCCGTATTTATACAATGCTGTTTTCCTATACCCTTAGGCGGGTTACACCTTTGTACACACACATAATAGGATTCTAACGGCAAGAAGCTACTCACTTCTAGTTCCAGAACTGCTTAATATTTTCGACCCCAAGATGTGTTTTCCCACAAATTAGTCCAAGATAAGTTTGCAGGCAAGGGAATCCCAATTAACGATACACCCTTATTCCCATGCTGTGGCAGATGGGTGCATACCCAACAGTTCGTCTTATTAGTTACTTGAGAAATTGTTTGTATTAAGGTCAGGTGTAAGTTCTCATCCCAAGTTGCCCACCCCAAATCCGAGAACCGCACCCCTGCAATCATTAGGATCTGGAAAACCGTAATTTTGTTGGTCCAATTGGAGTGGTGGTCCATATCCTCGCCGGGGCCTTCTTCACCCTTGAATTGTGGATCCAAGCTGCTTGCTTCTTAATCTTAATGGCGGTGTGTGTTGTCAGTAATACTTGGTGTGGTCCCATCCACTTTCCTTCCATTTTTCCTGCACGGGTTGTCCTGAAAAAGTCTTTATATATATATAATCCCCGAGCTTAAAGGGGTGGATTGGTTGATCCAACCCTCTAGCCCTGGTCCCTAAAACAAATGTATGTACTTTATTTAATTGTTTCTGAAGTTCAGTTATATAAGCATATAAATATTCTGATCCTAACTGCGTTAGGTCCTCTCCACTAAATAGAAATTGCTATGGCCTTCCATATAAGATTTTGAAGGGACTCAAATTTCCTTTTATTCTAGGTTTAACTCTAATTCCAAGTAATGCTAAAGGGAGGGATTGAGGCCATGACAAATTAGCTTCTTATCCAATTTTAGCTATTTATTGTTTAATTAAATGGTTCATTTTTTCTACCTGTCCACTTGCCTGTGGTCTATAAGGAGTATGCAGTTGCCAATCTATCTTTAGAATCTTACTTATCTGGTCTACCACTTGTGCACAAAAATGTGAAACTCTATCAGAAGACATTGCTACTAGAATCCCAAAGCATGGTATTATTTCATTTAACAAGACTTTAACCACTTCTCTTGCTTTGGTTGTTCGACAGGGAAAGGCTTCAGGCCTTCCTGAAAACGTGTCAGTCAGAACCAGTAAATAATGATACCCCCCTTTTCTAGGGAGTTCTGAAAAATCAATTTGCCACTGTTGCCCCGAATAATTTCCTTTACCGATTATTCCAAATTTTATTCTATCCTTGGTATTGGGGTTATTGTGTAAGCAAATGCTACATTGTTGAGTTACTTGTTTTATCATATCGTCCCACTAATGTCTGACTCAGGCTCTTATGCAGTGTGCCAGCTCCCCAATGCGTTTTATTGTGTTCTGTAAGAACTATGGGCCATGTCAAACTAGAGGGTATTACTATGGGGTTATCTTTTAAATATACTCATCCATCTGGTTTCATTTTACCTTTCAAATCTTCAATTAATTTTAAGTCTTCTTTTGTATAATTTGGATATAGTTTGGATTTTACCGTCTGGTATCAAAGACAATGCCTTCACCTCAGTTATTTCAGCTGCCTGCTTAGCCTCTGCCAATCGATTTTCCAATTTCAAAATCGGTGTTCCCCTTTTGGTGTCCCTGACAATGCATGATAGCTACCTTTTCTGGTTGTTTTACAGCCTCTAACAATTTTAAAATTTCTTCAGCATACTTTGTGTTTTCACTGAGCGGTCAGCAATCCATGTTCTTTCCAAATTGCTCCATGAGCATGTACCACGCCGAATGTATATTTAGAATCTGTCCAAATATTTACCCTTTTTCCCGCTGCCAGTTCCAATGCTCTCGTGAGAGCAACTATCTCCGCCTTTTGAGCTGATGTTCCAGGGGGTAAAGGCTTAGACTCGATTACCTGCTGAGTAGTTGTTATAGCATATCCAGCTTTACGTTGTCTTTGCGTAACAAAACTGCTCCCATCCGTGAACCAAGTTTCTTCCGCGTCTTCCATGGGCTCCTCCTTAAGGTCTGGTCGGCTGGAATACACAGTCTCTAGAGTTTCTAAACAATCGTGAATCACAGCTTGTGCCGGAGCATCACTAAGAAAAGAGGCTAGATTCACAATATGAATTATCACAATTTCCACGTCGTCCTGTTCTACCAATATTGCTTGATATTTCAAAATCATCAATTCTTGTTTAAGTTGTTTAAAGACTTTTTGTGCTTCTCCAGTCCAGACTAACTTTGACTGGTTAATCTTTATCAATTCACATAGAGGCTTTACCAATAGTCCATAATTATAAATCCAAAGGCGACACCAACCTGTCATTCCTAAAAAGCTTTGTAGCTCCTTTACCATTTGAGGTTCTGGAGTCCGGCAAATGACTTCCTTATGTTCAGTTCCTAGTTCTCGTTGTCCTTCCGAAATGTCAAATCCCAGATAGGTCACACTTTGTTGAGCCAGCTGGACTTTCTGTCAAGAGACTTGATATCCATTTAAACCCAGAAAATTAAGACGACTTATAGTCCATTGAATCCAACTCCCTTTAGTCTCGGTAGCTATTAAGAGATCATCTACATATTGTAACAAAGCACCTTCAGTGTCCGGAGGTATCCATGTTTCGAGTTCCCTTGCTAATTGGTTTCCAAAAATAGTGGGGCTATTCTTGAATCCTTGAGGTAGTAATGTCCACGTAAGCTGCGTCTTTCTGCCTGAATCGGGATTTTCCCATTCAAAGGCGAATAGGTTTTGGCTTTCTGTGGCTAAGCCTAGGCAGAAGAAGGCATCTTTTAAATCCAGTACGGTAAACCAGACTTGACTATTCTTTAATTTAGTCAGCAAAGTATAAGGGTTTGCCACTACTGGATGTATATCCTCAGTGATTTTATTTATGGCCCTCAAATCCTGAACTAGCCTATAGCTTTTTCATCTGCCTTTTTAATTGGCAATATGGGTGCATTGGATTCTGATTCGCATTCAATCAATAATCCATACTGTAAAAATTGATCAATTATCTCTTTAATTCCTTTCCTATCTTCTATCCTCAAAGGATATTACTTAACCTTAACGGGTTTCTCTCCTGGCTTTAATTTAATAATTATTAAGGTCACATTTTTAGCTCTTCCAGGGACTTCGGTAGCCCAAACTCCTGGACATACTTGATCTGTGATCTCTAAAGGTATTTCACTTTTAGGGTCAGTTTGTATTAGTGCCAAGCTTAACACATTTATTAGTTGTTCTTCTCCTGTTCTTAATTCCATTTTCCCTTTTTCAAAGACAATTTCTGCTCCTACTTGCTCTAATAAATCTCTACCTAAGAGTGCCCATGAGGAGCTAGGCATAGATAAAAATCTGTGTATGCCCCATTGTTTCCCTAATTTGTACTTCAAAGGTTCACAAAAATAAGCCTTTTCGGTTACACCTTGTCCTGGTTTCAGTTAGAACAGAGTTAATTTTCTTCCTAGTAGCTGGGAGAATGCTATGTTTTGGCTTAGGATGAGAAGAGTGCTGATAACACCCCGATGTTTCAATTGTTGCAGAGCAATGCTTATAGCAAGCCAAGGACATCTCAGCTTCTTGCTCTGTCCTGCCAACAGGCAGGCTGGGGGTGCAGTAAGAGCTGGGAGGGGACAGACCCAGGACAGGTGACCCAAACTAGCCAAAGGGGTATTCCATAGCATCTGACGTCAGGCTAAACAATACATAGGGGTGGCTAGCCAGGGGGAGGGGGCCGGACTGCTCGGGGTTAGGCTGGGCATCGGTCAGCGGGTGGTGAGCAATTGCATTGTGCATCACTTGTTTGTACACATTATTAGTAGTGGTACTATTATCATCATTGTATTATTATTATTGTTATTATTATTATTATTATTATTATTATTATTTTGTCTTATTAAACTGTCTTTATCTCAACTCACAGGCTTCACTTTCCATTTCTCTCCCCCGTCCCAGAGAGGGAGGGGGAGGGGGAGCGAACAGCTGCGTGGTGTTTAGCTGCCGGCCGGGTTAAACCATGACACACCTTTTACCCTAACATAATAATTCTGTGAAGGCATTAATGCTTGATTTAGAACTGAATACGTTGCCCCATAGCAATAAGAAATTTCACTTCCATTCCTCCCCTAGCTTCATTATAACCAGTGGAGGATCCGCTAGGGTAGATTCCCCAGGTCCCCGTTATTCCTGTTGAAATCAGGGGTTGATTACCCTAGGAAAAGGCTAGTCAATTTGTCCTCCAAAGCCAGGTCCAAACCGTTTTGTTTTATTTATTTATTTATTTATTTATTTATTTATTTATTTTCATTACATTTCAGAGTTGGTCCAAAAATTCCATAGGGCTTTCTTTTAGACCTTGTTGGAAGCATATTCTCAATTCCCAATTCATCCAGGTTTTAGTATTTACTTAACCGTTCATGATTTTCAGGATGATTCGGGTCTTAGTGGGGGTCGGTCAGGGGAATGCAATTGTCCACAGTTCCCTGAACGGTCCCATCAGCAATCTGAGCTCGCACATGAACTCAGGTTGTTTTAAGAGTGTACCTCTTTTCTGTTTCTGTGACAACTCTCTCGGACCGATCATGGTCCCTTTGCCCTAAAGGGCTAACACCCATGATTTTAAGATCTCTGCCTCGGGCAGAGGCAGAACTATTAACATTCCTACATCCTCTTTCCCTGCTCATTCAACTTCAAACACCTTTAACACTTTCAACAACCCTTTTAACACTTCCTTTATCTTTCTCCAGCCTGTACTTCTCTAATGCCAACATCAAAGGTTCAGTCAGGGGCCAACTTAATTCCCTACCTTTTCCCACCAAGATGCTGAAACATCAGTATACAACATTTCATCCTGTTCTGCTTCTCAAAAAACAACATTAACTGTAGCAAAATATTATAGTTTAAAGTTCCATTTAGGGGCCACTTTTCTCCACATTCCAGCTTATAAAGCGGCCACCACTGATTACGATATTTTATCAATGTTTTCCTGTTCACACTTCCACCGGCAGATCCTCCAATATCCTTCCAGTGACTTAAAACACATCCTAACACACTTTTCTTTAAAATTTCACTGCTTGTTTGCCCCCCCCAGTTTCCAGTTTACACTTTCAGAATACACATGTTACTTACAAAAGCGTATCACAAAACGTATCACTCACAAAAATACGGGCACGCAATATCTTTCAGTAGCGATGCCACAAAACTACTATTACCAGCAATATTGCCAAAATCACAGTAACAATAGTCAGAGTCAAATTCCACATGCGATAAGTCAGAAAACCGAACTGTGTAACACCGTAACGATATCTTTCTTATAACAATGCCACGAACCTACTATTACCACCAGGAAAATAGCCAAAATCGCAGTAACAATAACCAGAGTTAAATACCATACTCCATGAGTCAGAAAACCGAAATAGACAACACAATTCCAGATGGACCTTAAAGCGAGCTCCTTCCTTAAGGTCCCCAAACATGTACTTATGGTGCTAACCACAAAGTATATACCAAACACTGCCTCGCAGAAGATCACCTTCTGACTTACAGACAGTTCCAGATGACCGGTCTACCAGAAAACCAAACCAGAATAAAGAATATACTCACTTACAATGATGGGGTCCTTGTCTGCCTCCGCAGTGATCCGGTGAGTCGAGGCGTCCCTCCGGGAAATCCCGGGGGTACCCTAGGGAGTCCTGTTCCCAGCAGGTCCTGCAGTCCGGCAGAGAGGTTGTCCCATCTGGGTCGCCAAATTGATTCAAAGATCGAAGCCGAAATTCCTTTAAGTGGTATATTCTTTATTGCAGCGCTGGATGCACGGGGGATCTCTCCACCTATCGTGCATACCCAAAGCAGAAAGCAGTCTTGAATTTATACAATCAATCTATCAATATTCTACAAGCACCTATACATATGCATTACCTATCCCCGCCTTCCCTCGCTTCTCATGCTAATTAGCCTTTTGGCACCTTGCGCCTGCGCAGAGCCTTCCAAGAATTGTGGGCAGGGGTCTTTGGGACGTGGGCAGGGGTCTTTGGGAGGAAGACCCCGAGTCTTCCTCACAGTGTACTTTTCACCTTTGGTCAGGAATCTGCTGAATTGGCATGTTTCTTAATTGCAAGAGCTGGTTGTTGCCAATTCTCCCGTTTGTTGTATCTTTATAATGAATTCCAATGTCCAGTTTTGAGAGTTATAGTCCTTACATTCGTTTCTCTGTCCGCCTGCCGCTTCCTTATCATGAGTTCCAGTGTCTTGTTTCGAGATATACAGTCCTTGTCTGGGGATTGTCCTTGCCTCCCCAATACCTCCTTAATCAATCCCCCCTTTTCTTTTCCCATGCAAATTCTTTTGCATCAGATACTTTCTTTATTTACAGTAACACAACAAAGCAGGCATCTAAACAACATGCACACAAATATTCCTAACACTACTAATACGATTAGAGCAATGAATACTTGTTTCAACCATTGGAAATTGGGCAACCAGGAGGTTAACTTAGTCCATAGTTCACTAAAACTCCATGAAAGATCATCTTTACTGATCTCATGTAGGATCCTGGTCTGCTTCCATATTTCTTCCAGGTCGGTAGAGATCCTTCCACTCTGATCTACATACATACAACAACTTGTGTTTATTACTGTACAGACTCCCCCTTGAGTGGCCAGTAACAAGTCTAGGGCCATCCGATTTTGGAATACTACCTGTGATAAACTAGATATCTCTTCTTGTTGAGCCTTTATAGCATCCAGAATTTTGTTTTCTAACTTCTCTATAATTGCAGAAATATTAACTATTGCCTTTTCCAATTCACTCACTCCTAACCATGGGATAAACCATCGCACAAAACTATGAAAAGGGGTGTGTCTCTCTACCAATGGATTGTTAATTTTTCATCTGATTCTCCGGATATGATTTCTCAAGTAACCTCGAGGCACTACATCATGTACTGTCATATTGGGGACTACCGCTCCAAGAGTGCAAGTTCCCTTCCAATTCTCAGGCAAGACCTTACGGGCTGTATCATTGCATAGCCAATACCACCCTTTTCCTTCTGGAACCGTCCAGCTGGTTGAATTTGCCCAGCCGCTAGTCGTACTAATATCAATTGTTCAATTACAAGATGTCTGATTTCCCACATAAGTAGTATCCGTATTCATACAATGCTGTTTTCCTATACCCTTAGGCGGGTTACACCTTTGTACACACACATAATAGGATTCTAACGGCAAGGAGCTACTCACTTCTAGTTCCAAAACTGCTTAATATTTTCGACCCCAAGATGTGTTTTCCCACAAATTAGTCCAAGATAAGTTTGCAGGCAAGGGAATCCCAATTAACGATACACCCTTATTCCCATGCTGTGGCAGATGGGTGCATACCCAACAGTTCGTCTTATTAGTTACTTGAGAAATTGTTTGTATTAAGGTCAGGTGTAAGTTCTCATCCCAAGTTGCCCACCCCAAATCCGAGAACCGCACCCCTGCAATCATTAGGATCTGGAAAACCGTAATTTTGTTGGTCCAATTGGAGTGGTGGTCCATATCCTCGCCGGGGCCTTCTTCACCCTTGAATTGTGGATCCAAGCTGCTTGCTTCTTAATCTTAATGGCGGTGTGTGTTGTCAGTAATACTTGGTGTGGTCCCATCCACTTTCCTTCCATTTTTCCTGCACGGGTTGTCCTGAAAAAGTCTTTATATATATATAATCCCCGAGCTTAAAGGGGTGGATTGGTTGATCCAACCCTCTAGCCCTGGTCCCTAAAACAAATGTATGTACTTTATTTAATTGTTTCTGAAGTTCAGTTATATAAGCATATAAATATTCTGATCCTAACTGCGTTAGGTCCTCTCCACTAAATAGAAATTGCTATGGCCTTCCATATAAGATTTTGAAGGGACTCAAATTCCCTTTTATTCTAGGTTTAACTCTAATTCCAAGTAATGCTAAAGGGAGGGATTGAGGCCATGACAAATTAGCTTCTTATCCAATTTTAGCTATTTATTGTTTAATTAAATGGTTCATTTTTTCTACCTGTCCACTTGCCTGTGGTCTATAAGGAGTATGCAGTTGCCAATCTATCTTTAGAATCTTACTTATCTGGTCTACCACTTGTGCACAAAAATGTGAAACTCTATCAGAAGACATTGCTACTAGAATCCCAAAGCATGGTATTATTTCATTTAACAAGACTTTAACCACTTCTCTTGCTTTGGTTGTTCGACAGGGAAAGGCTTCAGGCCTTCCTGAAAACGTGTCAGTCAGAACCAGTAAATAATGATACCCCCCTTTTCTAGGGAGTTCTGAAAAATCAATTTGCCACTGTTGCCCCGAATAATTTCCTTTACCGATTATTCCAAATTTTATTCTATCCTTGGTATTGGGGTTATTGTGTAAGCAAATGCTACATTGTTGAGTTACTTGTTTTATCATATCGTCCCACTAATGTCTGACTCAGGCTCTTATGCAGTGTGCCAGCTCCCCAATGCGTTTTATTGTGTTCTGTAAGAACTATGGGCCATGTCAAACTAGAGGGTATTACTATGGGGTTATCTTTTAAATATACTCATCCATCTGGTTTCATTTTACCTTTCAAATCTTCAATTAATTTTAAGTCTTCTTTTGTATAATTTGGATATAGTTTGGATTTTACCGTCTGGTATCAAAGACAATGCCTTCACCTCAGTTATTTCAGCTGCCTGCTTAGCCTCTGCCAATCGATTTTCCAATTTCAAAATCGGTGTTCCCCTTTTGGTGTCCCTGACAATGCATGATAGCTACCTTTTCTGGTTGTTTTACAGCCTCTAACAATTTTAAAATTTCTTCAGCATACTTTGTGTTTTCACTGAGCGGTCAGCAATCCATGTTCTTTCCAAATTGCTCCATGAGCATGTACCACGCCGAATGTATATTTAGAATCTGTCCAAATATTTACCCTTTTTCCCGCTGCCAGTTCCAATGCTCTCGTGAGAGCAACTATCTCCGCCTTTTGAGCTGATGTTCCAGGGGGTAAAGGCTTAGACTCGATTACCTGCTGAGTAGTTGTTATAGCATATCCAGCTTTACGTTGTCTTTGCGTAACAAAACTGCTCCCATCCGTGAACCAAGTTTCTTCCGCGTCTTCCATGGGCTCCTCCTTAAGGTCTGGTCGGCTGGAATACACAGTCTCTAGAGTTTCTAAACAATCGTGAATCACAGCTTGTGCCGGAGCATCACTAAGAAAAGAGGCTAGATTCACAATATGAATTATCACAATTTCCACGTCGTCCTGTTCTACCAATATTGCTTGATATTTCAAAATCATCAATTCTTGTTTAAGTTGTTTAAAGACTTTTTGTGCTTCTCCAGTCCAGACTAACTTTGACTGGTTAATCTTTATCAATTCACATAGAGGCTTTACCAATAGTCCATAATTATAAATCCAAAGGCGACACCAACCTGTCATTCCTAAAAAGCTTTGTAGCTCCTTTACCATTTGAGGTTCTGGAGTCCGGCAAATGACTTCCTTATGTTCAGTTCCTAGTTCTCGTTGTCCTTCCGAAATGTCAAATCCCAGATAGGTCACACTTTGTTGAGCCAGCTGGACTTTCTGTCAAGAGACTTGATATCCATTTAAACCCAGAAAATTAAGACGACTTATAGTCCATTGAATCCAACTCCCTTTAGTCTCGGTAGCTATTAAGAGATCATCTACATATTGTAACAAAGCACCTTCAGTGTCCGGAGGTATCCATGTTTCGAGTTCCCTTGCTAATTGGTTTCCAAAAATAGTGGGGCTATTCTTGAATCCTTGAGGTAGTAATGTCCACGTAAGCTGCGTCTTTCTGCCTGAATCGGGATTTTCCCATTCAAAGGCGAATAGGTTTTGGCTTTCTGTGGCTAAGCCTAGGCAGAAGAAGGCATCTTTTAAATCCAGTACAGTAAACCAGACTTGACTATTCTTTAATTTAGTCAGCAAAGTATAAGGGTTTGCCACTACTGGATGTATATCCTCAGTGATTTTATTTATGGCCCTCAAATCCTGAACTAGCCTATAGCTTTTTCATCTGCCTTTTTAATTGGCAATATGGGTGCATTGGATTCTGATTCGCATTCAATCAATAATCCATACTGTAAAAATTGATCAATTATCTCTTTAATTCCTTTCCTATCTTCTATCCTCAAAGGATATTACTTAACCTTAACGGGTTTCTCTCCTGGCTTTAATTTAATAATTATTAAGGTCACATTTTTAGCTCTTCCAGGGACTTCGGTAGCCCAAACTCCTGGACATACTTGATCTGTGATCTCTAAAGGTATTTCACTTTTAGGGTCAGTTTGTATTAGTGCCAAGCTTAACACATTTATTAGTTGTTCTTCTCCTGTTCTTAATTCCATTTTCCCTTTTTCAAAGACAATTTCTGCTCCTACTTGCTCTAATAAATCTCTACCTAAGAGTGCCCATGAGGAGTTAGGCATAGATAAAAATCTGTGTATGCCCCATTGTTTCCCTAATTTGTACTTCAAAGGTTCACAAAAATAAGCCTTTTCGGTTACGCCTTGTCCTGGTTTCAGTTAGAACAGAGTTAATTTTCTTCCTAGTAGCTGGGAGAATGCTATGTTTTGGCTTAGGATGAGAAGAGTGCTGATAACACCCCGATGTTTCAATTGTTGCAGAGCAATGCTTATACCAAGCCAAGGACATCTCAGCTTCTTGCTCTGTCCTGCCAACAGGCAGGCTGGGGGTGCAGTAAGAGCTGGGAGGGGACAGACCCAGGACAGGTGACCCAAACTAGCCAAAGGGGTATTCCATAGCATCTGACGTCAGGCTAAACAATACATAGGGGTGGCTAGCCAGGGGGAGGGGGCCGGACTGCTCGGGGTTAGGCTGGGCATCGGTCAGCGGGTGGTGAGCAATTGCATTGTGCATCACTTGTTTGTACACATTATTAGTAGTGGTACTATTATCATCATTGTATTATTGTTATTGTTATTATTATTATTATTATTATTATTAATTATTATTATTATTATTATTATTATTTTGTCTTATTAAACTGTCTTTATCTCAACTCACAGGCTTCACTTTCCATTTCTCTCCCCCGTCCCAGAGAGGGAGGGGGAGGGGGAGCGAACAGCTGCGTGGTGTTTAGCTGCCGGCCGGGTTAAACCATGACACACCTTTTACCCTAACATAATAATTCTGTGAAGGCATTAATGCTTGATTTAGAACTGAATACGTTGCCCCATAGCAATAAGAAATTTCACTTCCATTCCTCCCCTAGCTTCATTATAACCAGTGGAGGATCCGCTAGGGTAGATTCCCCAGGTCCCCGTTATTCCTGTTGAAATCAGGGGTTGATTACCCTAGGAAAAGGCTAGTCAATTTGTCCTCCAAAGCCAGGTCCAAACCGTTTTGTTTTATTTATTTATTTATTTATTTATTTATTTATTTTCATTACATTTCAGAGTTGGTCCAAAAATTCCATAGGGCTTTCTTTTAGACCTTGTTGGAAGCATATTCTCAATTCCCAATTCATCCAGGTTTTAGTATTTACTTAACCGTTCATGATTTTCAGGATGATTCGGGTCTTAGTGGGGGTCGGTCAGGGGAATGCAATTGTCCACAGTTCCCTGAACGGTCCCATCAGCAATCTGAGCTCGCACATGAACTCAGGTTGTTTTAAGAGTGTACCTCTTTTCTGTTTCTGTGACAACTCTCTCGGACCGATCATGGTCCCTTTGCCCTAAAGGGCTAACACCCATGATTTTAAGATCTCTGCCTCGGGCAGAGGCAGAACTATTAACATTCCTACATCCTCTTTCCCTGCTCATTCAACTTCAAACACCTTTAACACTTTCAACAACCCTTTTAACACTTCCTTTATCTTTCTCCAGCCTGTACTTCTCTAATGCCAACATCAAAGGTTCAGTCAGGGGCCAACTTAATTCCCTACCTTTTCCCACCAAGATGCTGAAACATCAGTATACAACATTTCATCCTGTTCTGCTTCTCAAAAAACAACATTAACTGTAGCAAAATATTATAGTTTAAAGTTCCATTTAGGGGCCACTTTTCTCCACATTCCAGCTTATAAAGCGGCCACCACTGATTACGATATTTTATCAATGTTTTCCTGTTCACACTTCCACCGGCAGATCCTCCAATATCCTTCCAGTGACTTAAAACACATCCTAACACACTTTTCTTTAAAATTTCACTGCTTGTTTGCCCCCCCAGTTTCCAGTTTACACTTTCAGAATACACATGTTACTTACAAAAGCGTATCACAAAACGTATCACTCACAAAAATACGGGCACGCAATATCTTTCAGTAGCGATGCCACAAAACTACTATTACCAGCAATATTGCCAAAATCACAGTAACAATAGTCAGAGTCAAATTCCACATGCGATAAGTCAGAAAACCGAACTGTGTAACACCGTAACGATATCTTTCTTATAACAATGCCACGAACCTACTATTACCACCAGGAAAATAGCCAAAATCGCAGTAACAATAACCAGAGTTAAATACCATACTCCATGAGTCAGAAAACCGAAATAGACAACACAATTCCAGATGGACCTTAAAGCGAGCTCCTTCCTTAAGGTCCCCAAACATGTACTTATGGTGCTAACCACAAAGTATATACCAAACACTGCCTCGCAGAAGATCACCTTCTGACTTACAGACAGTTCCAGATGACCGGTCTACCAGAAAACCAAACCAGAATAAAGAATATACTCACTTACAATGATGGGGTCCTTGTCTGCCTCCGCAGTGATCCGGTGAGTCGAGGAGTCCCTCCGGGAAATCCCGGGGGTACCCTAGGGAGTCCTGTTCCCAGCAGGTCCTGCAGTCCGGCAGAGAGGTTGTCCCATCTGGGTCGCCAAATTGATTCAAAGATCGAAGCCGAAATTCCTTTAAGTGGTATATTCTTTATTGCAGCGCTGGATGCACGGGGGATCTCTCCACCTATCGTGCATACCCAAAGCAGAAAGCAGTCTTGAATTTATACAATCAATCTATCAATATTCTACAAGCACCTATACATATGCATTACCTATCCCCGCCTTCCCTCGCTTCTCATGCTAATTAGCCTTTTGGCACCTTGCGCCTGCGCAGAGCCTTCCAAGAATTGTGGGCAGGGGTCTTTGGGACGTGGGCAGGGGTCTTTGGGAGGAAGACCCCGAGTCTTCCTCACAGTGTACTTTTCACCTTTGGTCAGGAATCTGCTGAATTGGCATGTTTCTTAATTGCAAGAGCTGGTTGTTGCCAATTCTCCCATTTGTTGTATCTTTATAATGAATTCCAATGTCCAGTTTCGAGAGTTATAGTCCTTACATTCGTTTCTCTGTCCGCCTGCCGCTTCCTTATCATGAGTTCCAGTGTCTTGTTTTGAGATATACAGTCCTTGTCTGGGGATTGTCCTTGCCTCCCCAATACCTCCTTAATCAATCCCCCCTTTTCTTTTCCCATGCAAATTCTTTTGCATCAGATACTTTCTTTATTTACAGTAACACAACAAAGCAGGCATCTAAACAACATGCACACAAATATTCCTAACACTACTAATACGATTAGAGCAATGAATACTTGTTTCAACCATTGGAAATTGGGCAACCAGGAGGTTAACTTAGTCCATAGTTCACTAAAACTCCATGAAAGATCATCTTTACTGATCTCATGTAGGATCCTGGTCTGCTTCCATATTTCTTCCAGGTCGGTAGAGATCCTTCCACTCTGATCTACATACATACAACAACTTGTGTTTATTACTGTACAGACTCCCCCTTGAGTGGCCAGTAACAAGTCTAGGGCCATCCGATTTTGGAATACTACCTGTGATAAACTAGATATCTCTTCTTGTTGAGCCTTTATAGCATCCAGAATTTTGTTTTCTAACTTCTCTGTAATTGCAGAAATATTAACTATTGCCTTTTCCAATTCACTCACTCCTAACCATGGGATAAACCATCGCACAAAACTATGAAAAGGGGTGTGTCTCTCTACCAATGGATTGTTAATTTTTCATCTGATTCTCCGGATATGATTTCTCAAGTAACCTCGAGGCACTACATCATGTACTGTCATATTGGGGACTACCGCTCCAAGAGTGCAAGTTCCCTTCCAATTCTCAGGCAAGACCTTACGGGCTGTATCATTGCATAGCCAATACCACCCTTTTCCTTCTGGAACCGTCCAGCTGGTTGAATTTGCCCAGCCGCTAGTCGTACTAATATCAATTGTTCAATTACAAGATGTCTGATTTCCCACATAAGTAGTATCCGTATTCATACAATGCTGTTTTCCTATACCCTTAGGCGGGTTACACCTTTGTACACACACATAATAGGATTCTAACGGCAAGAAGCTACTCACTTCTAGTTCCAAAACTGCTTAATATTTTCGACCCCAAGATGTGTTTTCCCACAAATTAGTCCAAGATAAGTTTGCAGGCAAGGGAATCCCAATTAACGATACACCCTTATTCCCATGCTGTGGCAGATGGGTGCATACCCAACAGTTCGTCTTATTAGTTACTTGAGAAATTGTTTGTATTAAGGTCAGGTGTAAGTTCTCATCCCAAGTTGCCCACCCCAAATCCGAGAACCGCACCCCTGCAATCATTAGGATCTGGAAAACCGTAATTTTGTTGGTCCAATTGGAGTGGTGGTCCATATCCTCGCCGGGGCCTTCTTCACCCTTGAATTGTGGATCCAAGCTGCTTGCTTCTTAATCTTAATGGCGGTGTGTGTTGTCAGTAATACTTGGTGTGGTCCCATCCACTTTCCTTCCATTTTTCCTGCACGGGTTGTCCTGAAAAAGTCTTTATATATATATAATCCCCGAGCTTAAAGGGGTGGATTGGTTGATCCAACCCTCTAGCCCTGGTCCCTAAAACAAATGTATGTACTTTATTTAATTGTTTCTGAAGTTCAGTTATATAAGCATATAAATATTCTGATCCTAACTGCGTTAGGTCCTCTCCACTAAATAGAAATTGCTATGGCCTTCCATATAAGATTTTGAAGGGACTCAAATTCCCTTTTATTCTAGGTTTAACTCTAATTCCAAGTAATGCTAAAGGGAGGGATTGAGGCCATGACAAATTAGCTTCTTATCCAATTTTAGCTATTTATTGTTTAATTAAATGGTTCATTTTTTCTACCTGTCCACTTGCCTGTGGTCTATAAGGAGTATGCAGTTGCCAATCTATCTTTAGAATCTTACTTATCTGGTCTACCACTTGTGCACAAAAATGTGAAACTCTATCAGAAGACATTGCTACTAGAATCCCAAAGCATGGTATTATTTCATTTAACAAGACTTTAACCACTTCTCTTGCTTTGGTTGTTCGACAGGGAAAGGCTTCAGGCCTTCCTGAAAACGTGTCAGTCAGAACCAGTAAATAATGATACCCCCCTTTTCTAGGGAGTTCTGAAAAATCAATTTGCCACTGTTGCCCCGAATAATTTCCTTTACCGATTATTCCAAATTTTATTCTATCCTTGGTATTGGGGTTATTGTGTAAGCAAATGCTACATTGTTGAGTTACTTGTTTTATCATATCGTCCCACTAATGTCTGACTCAGGCTCTTATGCAGTGTGCCAGCTCCCCAATGCGTTTTATTGTGTTCTGTAAGAACTATGGGCCATGTCAAACTAGAGGGTATTACTATGGGGTTATCTTTTAAATATACTCATCCATCTGGTTTCATTTTACCTTTCAAATCTTCAATTAATTTTAAGTCTTCTTTTGTATAATTTGGATATAGTTTGGATTTTACCGTCTGGTATCAAAGACAATGCCTTCACCTCAGTTATTTCAGCTGCCTGCTTAGCCTCTGCCAATCGATTTTCCAATTTCAAAATCGGTGTTCCCCTTTTGGTGTCCCTGACAATGCATGATAGCTACCTTTTCTGGTTGTTTTACAGCCTCTAACAATTTTAAAATTTCTTCAGCATACTTTGTGTTTTCACTGAGCGGTCAGCAATCCATGTTCTTTCCAAATTGCTCCATGAGCATGTACCACGCCGAATGTATATTTAGAATCTGTCCAAATATTTACCCTTTTTCCCGCTGCCAGTTCCAATGCTCTCGTGAGAGCAACTATCTCCGCCTTTTGAGCTGATGTTCCAGGGGGTAAAGGCTTAGACTCGATTACCTGCTGAGTAGTTGTTATAGCATATCCAGCTTTACGTTGTCTTTGCGTAACAAAACTGCTCCCATCCGTGAACCAAGTTTCTTCCGCGTCTTCCATGGGCTCCTCCTTAAGGTCTGGTCGGCTGGAATACACAGTCTCTAGAGTTTCTAAACAATCGTGAATCACAGCTTGTGCCGGAGCATCACTAAGAAAAGAGGCTAGATTCACAATATGAATTATCACAATTTCCACGTCGTCCTGTTCTACCAATATTGCTTGATATTTCAAAATCATCAATTCTTGTTTAAGTTGTTTAAAGACTTTTTGTGCTTCTCCAGTCCAGACTAACTTTGACTGGTTAATCTTTATCAATTCACATAGAGGCTTTACCAATAGTCCATAATTATAAATCCAAAGGCGACACCAACCTGTCATTCCTAAAAAGCTTTGTAGCTCCTTTACCATTTGAGGTTCTGGAGTCCGGCAAATGACTTCCTTATGTTCAGTTCCTAGTTCTCGTTGTCCTTCCGAAATGTCAAATCCCAGATAGGTCACACTTTGTTGAGCCAGCTGGACTTTCTGTCAAGAGACTTGATATCCATTTAAACCCAGAAAATTAAGACGACTTATAGTCCATTGAATCCAACTCCCTTTAGTCTCGGTAGCTATTAAGAGATCATCTACATATTGTAACAAAGCACCTTCAGTGTCCGGAGGTATCCATGTTTCGAGTTCCCTTGCTAATTGGTTTCCAAAAATAGTGGGGCTATTCTTGAATCCTTGAGGTAGTAATGTCCACGTAAGCTGCGTCTTTCTGCCTGAATCGGGATTTTCCCATTCAAAGGCGAATAGGTTTTGGCTTTCTGTGGCTAAGCCTAGGCAGAAGAAGGCATCTTTTAAATCCAGTACGGTAAACCAGACTTGACTATTCTTTAATTTAGTCAGCAAAGTATAAGGGTTTGCCACTACTGGATGTATATCCTCAGTGATTTTATTTATGGCCCTCAAATCCTGAACTAGCCTATAGCTTTTTCATCTGCCTTTTTAATTGGCAATATGGGTGCATTGGATTCTGATTCGCATTCAATCAATAATCCATACTGTAAAAATTGATCAATTATCTCTTTAATTCCTTTCCTATCTTCTATCCTCAAAGGATATTACTTAACCTTAACGGGTTTCTCTCCTGGCTTTAATTTAATAATTATTAAGGTCACATTTTTAGCTCTTCCAGGGACTTCGGTAGCCCAAACTCCTGGACATACTTGATCTGTGATCTCTAAAGGTATTTCACTTTTAGGGTCAGTTTGTATTAGTGCCAAGCTTAACACATTTATTAGTTGTTCTTCTCCTGTTCTTAATTCCATTTTCCCTTTTTCAAAGACAATTTCTGCTCCTACTTGCTCTAATAAATCTCTACCTAAGAGTGCCCATGAGGAGCTAGGCATAGATAAAAATCTGTGTATGCCCCATTGTTTCCCTAATTTGTACTTCAAAGGTTCACAAAAATAAGCCTTTTCGGTTACGCCTTGTCCTGGTTTCAGTTAGAACAGAGTTAATTTTCTTCCTAGTAGCTGGGAGAATGCTATGTTTTGGCTTAGGATGAGAAGAGTGCTGATAACACCCCGATGTTTCAATTGTTGCAGAGCAATGCTTATAGCAAGCCAAGGACATCTCAGCTTCTTGCTCTGTCCTGCCAACAGGCAGGCTGGGGGTGCAGTAAGAGCTGGGAGGGGACAGACCCAGGACAGGTGACCCAAACTAGCCAAAGGGGTATTCCATAGCATCTGACGTCAGGCTAAACAATACATAGGGGTGGCTAGCCAGGGGGAGGGGGCCGGACTGCTCGGGGTTAGGCTGGGCATCGGTCAGCGGGTGGTGAGCAATTGCATTGTGCATCACTTGTTTGTACACATTATTAGTAGTGGTACTATTATCATCATTGTATTATTGTTATTGTTATTATTATTATTATTATTATTATTAATTATTATTATTATTATTATTATTATTTTGTCTTATTAAACTGTCTTTATCTCAACTCACAGGCTTCACTTTCCATTTCTCTCCCCCGTCCCAGAGAGGGAGGGGGAGGGGGAGCGAACAGCTGCGTGGTGTTTAGCTGCCGGCCGGGTTAAACCATGACACACCTTTTACCCTAACATAATAATTCTGTGAAGGCATTAATGCTTGATTTAGAACTGAATACGTTGCCCCATAGCAATAAGAAATTTCACTTCCATTCCTCCCCTAGCTTCATTATAACCAGTGGAGGATCCGCTAGGGTAGATTCCCCAGGTCCCCGTTATTCCTGTTGAAATCAGGGGTTGATTACCCTAGGAAAAGGCTAGTCAATTTGTCCTCCAAAGCCAGGTCCAAACCGTTTTGTTTTATTTATTTATTTATTTATTTATTTATTTATTTATTTATTTATTTTCATTACATTTCAGAGTTGGTCCAAAAATTCCATAGGGCTTTCTTTTAGACCTTGTTGGAAGCATATTCTCAATTCCCAATTCATCCAGGTTTTAGTATTTACTTAACCGTTCATGATTTTCAGGATGATTCGGGTCTTAGTGGGGGTCGGTCAGGGGAATGCAATTGTCCACAGTTCCCTGAACGGTCCCATCAGCAATCTGAGCTCGCACATGAACTCAGGTTGTTTTAAGAGTGTACCTCTTTTCTGTTTCTGTGACAACTCTCTCGGACCGATCATGGTCCCTTTGCCCTAAAGGGCTAACACCCATGATTTTAAGATCTCTGCCTCGGGCAGAGGCAGAACTATTAACATTCCTACATCCTCTTTCCCTGCTCATTCAACTTCAAACACCTTTAACACTTTCAACAACCCTTTTAACACTTCCTTTATCTTTCTCCAGCCTGTACTTCTCTAATGCCAACATCAAAGGTTCAGTCAGGGGCCAACTTAATTCCCTACCTTTTCCCACCAAGATGCTGAAACATCAGTATACAACATTTCATCCTGTTCTGCTTCTCAAAAAACAACATTAACTGTAGCAAAATATTATAGTTTAAAGTTCCATTTAGGGGCCACTTTTCTCCACATTCCAGCTTATAAAGCGGCCACCACTGATTACGATATTTTATCAATGTTTTCCTGTTCACACTTCCACCGGCAGATCCTCCAATATCCTTCCAGTGACTTAAAACACATCCTAACACACTTTTCTTTAAAATTTCACTGCTTGTTTGCCCCCCCCAGTTTCCAGTTTACACTTTCAGAATACACATGTTACTTACAAAAGCGTATCACAAAACGTATCACTCACAAAAATACGGGCACGCAATATCTTTCAGTAGCGATGCCACAAAACTACTATTACCAGCAATATTGCCAAAATCACAGTAACAATAGTCAGAGTCAAATTCCACATGCGATAAGTCAGAAAACCGAACTGTGTAACACCGTAACGATATCTTTCTTATAACAATGCCACGAACCTACTATTACCACCAGGAAAATAGCCAAAATCGCAGTAACAATAACCAGAGTTAAATACCATACTCCATGAGTCAGAAAACCGAAATAGACAACACAATTCCAGATGGACCTTAAAGCGAGCTCCTTCCTTAAGGTCCCCAAACATGTACTTATGGTGATAACCACAAAGTATATACCAAACACTGCCTCGCAGAAGATCACCTTCTGACTTACAGACAGTTCCAGATGACCGGTCTACCAGAAAACCAAACCAGAATAAAGAATATACTCACTTACAATGATGGGGTCCTTGTCTGCCTCCGCAGTGATCCGGTGAGTCGAGGAGTCCCTCCGGGAAATCCCGGGGGTACCCTAGGGAGTCCTGTTCCCAGCAGGTCCTGCAGTCCGGCAGAGAGGTTGTCCCATCTGGGTCGCCAAATTGATTCAAAGATCGAAGCCGAAATTCCTTTAAGTGGTATATTCTTTATTGCAGCGCTGGATGCACGGGGGATCTCTCCACCTATCGTGCATACCCAAAGCAGAAAGCAGTCTTGAATTTATACAATCAATCTATCAATATTCTACAAGCACCTATACATATGCATTACCTATCCCCGCCTTCCCTCGCTTCTCATGCTAATTAGCCTTTTGGCACCTTGCGCCTGCGCAGAGCCTTCCAAGAATTGTGGGCAGGGGTCTTTGGGACGTGGGCAGGGGTCTTTGGGAGGAAGACCCCGAGTCTTCCTCACAGTGTACTTTTCACCTTTGGTCAGGAATCTGCTGAGTTGGCATGTTTCTTAATTGCAAGAGCTGGTTGTTGCCAATTCTCCCGTTTGTTGTATCTTTATAATGAATTCCAATGTCCAGTTTCGAGATTTATAGTCCTTACATTCGTTTCTCTGTCCGCCTGCCGCTTCCTTATCATGAGTTCCAGTGTCTTGTTTCGAGATATACAGTCCTTGTCTGGGGATTGTCCTTGCCTCCCCAATACCTCCTTAATCAATCCCCCCTTTTCTTTTCCCATGCAAATTCTTTTGCATCAGATACTTTCTTTATTTACAGTAACACAACAAAGCAGGCATCTAAACAACATGCACACAAATATTCCTAACACTACTAATACGATTAGAGCAATGAATACTTGTTTCAACCATTGGAAATTGGGCAACCAGGAGGTTAACTTAGTCCATAGTTCACTAAAACTCCATGAAAGATCATCTTTACTGATCTCATGTAGGATCCTGGTCTGCTTCCATATTTCTTCCAGGTCGGTAGAGATCCTTCCACTCTGATCTACATACATACAACAACTTGTGTTTATTACTGTACAGACTCCCGCTTGAGTGGCCAGTAACAAGTCTAGGGCCATCCGATTTTGGAATACTACCTGTGATAAACTAGATATCTCTTCTTGTTGAGCCTTTATAGCATCCAGAATTTTGTTTTCTAACTTCTCTATAATTGCAGAAATATTAACTATTGCCTTTTCCAATTCACTCACTCCTAACCATGGGATAAACCATCGCACAAAACTATGAAAAGGGGTGTGTCTCTCTACCAATGGATTGTTAATTTTTCATCTGATTCTCCGGATATGATTTCTCAAGTAACCTCGAGGCACTACATCATGTACTGTCATATTGGGGACTACCGCTCCAAGAGTGCAAGTTCCCTTCCAGTTCTCAGGCAAGACCTTACGGGCTGTATCATTGCATAGCCAATACCACCCTTTTCCTTCTGGAACCGTCCAGCTGGTTGAATTTGCCCAGCCGCTAGTCGTACTAATATCAATTGTTCAATTACAAGATGTCTGATTTCCCACATAAGTAGTATCCGTATTCATACAATGCTGTTTTCCTATACCCTTAGGCGGGTTACACCTTTGTACACACACATAATAGGATTCTAACGGCAAGAAGCTACTCACTTCTAGTTCCAAAACTGCTTAATATTTTCGACCCCAAGATGTGTTTTCCCACAAATTAGTCCAAGATAAGTTTGCAGGCAAGGGAATCCCAATTAACGATACACCCTTATTCCCATGCTGTGGCAGATGGGTGCATACCCAACAGTTCGTCTTATTAGTTACTTGAGAAATTGTTTGTATTAAGGTCAGGTGTAAGTTCTCATCCCAAGTTGCCCACCCCAAATCCGAGAACCGCACCCCTGCAATCATTAGGATCTGGAAAACCGTAATTTTGTTGGTCCAATTGGAGTGGTGGTCCATATCCTCGCCGGGGCCTTCTTCACCCTTGAATTGTGGATCCAAGCTGCTTGCTTCTTAATCTTAATGGCGGTGTGTGTTGTCAGTAATACTTGGTGTGGTCCCATCCACTTTCCTTCCATTTTTCCTGCACGGGTTGTCCTGAAAAAGTCTTTATATATATATAATCCCCGAGCTTAAAGGGGTGGATTGGTTGATCCAACCCTCTAGCCCTGGTCCCTAAAACAAATGTATGTACTTTATTTAATTGTTTCTGAAGTTCAGTTATATAAGCATATAAATATTCTGATCCTAACTGCGTTAGGTCCTCTCCACTAAATAGAAATTGCTATGGCCTTCCATATAAGATTTTGAAGGGACTCAAATTCCCTTTTATTCTAGGTTTAACTCTAATTCCAAGTAATGCTAAAGGGAGGGATTGAGGCCATGACAAATTAGCTTCTTATCCAATTTTAGCTATTTATTGTTTAATTAAATGGTTCATTTTTTCTACCTGTCCACTTGCCTGTGGTCTATAAGGAGTATGCAGTTGCCAATCTATCTTTAGAATCTTACTTATCTGGTCTACCACTTGTGCACAAAAATGTGAAACTCTATCAGAAGACATTGCTACTAGAATCCCAAAGCATGGTATTATTTCATTTAACAAGACTTTAACCACTTCTCTTGCTTTGGTTGTTCGACAGGGAAAGGCTTCAGGCCTTCCTGAAAACGTGTCAGTCAGAACCAGTAAATAATGATACCCCCCTTTTCTAGGGAGTTCTGAAAAATCAATTTGCCACTGTTGCCCCGAATAATTTCCTTTACCGATTATTCCAAATTTTATTCTATCCTTGGTATTGGGGTTATTGTGTAAGCAAATGCTACATTGTTGAGTTACTTGTTTTATCATATCGTCCCACTAATGTCTGACTCAGGCTCTTATGCAGTGTGCCAGCTCCCCAATGCGTTTTATTGTGTTCTGTAAGAACTATGGGCCATGTCAAACTAGAGGGTATTACTATGGGGTTATCTTTTAAATATACTCATCCATCTGGTTTCATTTTACCTTTCAAATCTTCAATTAATTTTAAGTCTTCTTTTGTATAATTTGGATATAGTTTGGATTTTACCGTCTGGTATCAAAGACAATGCCTTCACCTCAGTTATTTCAGCTGCCTGCTTAGCCTCTGCCAATCGATTTTCCAATTTCAAAATCGGTGTTCCCCTTTTGGTGTCCCTGACAATGCATGATAGCTACCTTTTCTGGTTGTTTTACAGCCTCTAACAATTTTAAAATTTCTTCAGCATACTTTGTGTTTTCACTGAGCGGTCAGCAATCCATGTTCTTTCCAAATTGCTCCATGAGCATGTACCACGCCGAATGTATATTTAGAATCTGTCCAAATATTTACCCTTTTTCCCGCTGCCAGTTCCAATGCTCTCGTGAGAGCAACTATCTCCGCCTTTTGAGCTGATGTTCCAGGGGGTAAAGGCTTAGACTCGATTACCTGCTGAGTAGTTGTTATAGCATATCCAGCTTTACGTTGCCTTTGCGTAACAAAACTGCTCCCATCCGTGAACCAAGTTTCTTCCGCGTCTTCCATGGGCTCCTCCTTAAGGTCTGGTCGGCTGGAATACACAGTCTCTAGAGTTTCTAAACAATCGTGAATCACAGCTTGTGCCGGAGCATCACTAAGAAAAGAGGCTAGATTCACAATATGAATTATCACAATTTCCACGTCGTCCTGTTCTACCAATATTGCTTGATATTTCAAAATCATCAATTCTTGTTTAAGTTGTTTAAAGACTTTTTGTGCTTCTCCAGTCCAGACTAACTTTGACTGGTTAATCTTTATCAATTCACATAGAGGCTTTACCAATAGTCCATAATTATAAATCCAAAGGCGACACCAACCTGTCATTCCTAAAAAGCTTTGTAGCTCCTTTACCATTTGAGGTTCTGGAGTCCGGCAAATGACTTCCTTATGTTCAGTTCCTAGTTCTCGTTGTCCTTCCGAAATGTCAAATCCCAGATAGGTCACACTTTGTTGAGCCAGCTGGACTTTCTGTCAAGAGACTTGATATCCATTTAAACCCAGAAAATTAAGACGACTTATAGTCCATTGAATCCAACTCCCCTTAGTCTCGGTAGCTATTAAGAGATCATCTACATATTGTAACAAAGCACCTTCAGTGTCCGGAGGTATCCATGTTTCGAGTTCCCTTGCTAATTGGTTTCCAAAATTAGTGGGGCTATTCTTGAATCCTTGAGGTAGTAATGTCCACGTAAGCTGCGTCTTTCTGCCTGAATCGGGATTTTCCCATTCAAAGGCGAATAGGTTTTGGCTTTCTGTGGCTAAGCCTAGGCAGAAGAAGGCATCTTTTAAATCCAGTACGGTAAACCAGACTTGACTATTCTTTAATTTAGTCAGCAAAGTATAAGGGTTTGCCACTACTGGATGTATATCCTCAGTGATTTTATTTATGGCCCTCAAATCCTGAACTAGCCTATAGCTTTTTCATCTGCCTTTTTAATTGGCAATATGGGTGCATTGGATTCTGATTCGCATTCAATCAATAATCCATACTGTAAAAATTGATCAATTATCTCTTTAATTCCTTTCCTATCTTCTATCCTCAAAGGATATTACTTAACCTTAACGGGTTTCTCTCCTGGCTTTAATTTAATAATTATTAAGGTCACATTTTTAGCTCTTCCAGGGACTTCGGTAGCCCAAACTCCTGGACATACTTGATCTGTGATCTCTAAAGGTATTTCACTTTTAGGGTCAGTTTGTATTAGTGCCAAGCTTAACACATTTATTAGTTGTTCTTCTCCTGTTCTTAATTCCATTTTCCCTTTTTCAAAGACAATTTCTGCTCCTACTTGCTCTAATAAATCTCTACCTAAGAGTGCCCATGAGGAGCTAGGCATAGATAAAAATCTGTGTATGCCCCATTGTTTCCCTAATTTGTACTTCAAAGGTTCACAAAAATAAGCCTTTTCGGTTACGCCTTGTCCTGGTTTCAGTTAGAACAGAGTTAATTTTCTTCCTAGTAGCTGGGAGAATGCTATGTTTTGGCTTAGGATGAGAAGAGTGCTGATAACACCCCGATGTTTCAATTGTTGCAGAGCAATGCTTATAGCAAGCCAAGGACATCTCAGCTTCTTGCTCTGTCCTGCCAACAGGCAGGCTGGGGGTGCAGTAAGAGCTGGGAGGGGACAGACCCAGGACAGGTGACCCAAACTAGCCAAAGGGGTATTCCATAGCATCTGACGTCAGGCTAAACAATACATAGGGGTGGCTAGCCAGGGGGAGGGGGCCGGACTGCTCGGGGTTAGGCTGGGCATCGGTCAGCGGGTGGTGAGCAATTGCATTGTGCATCACTTGTTTGTACACATTATTAGTAGTGGTACTATTATCATCATTGTATTATTGTTATTGTTGTTATTATTATTATTATTATTATTAATTATTATTATTATTATTATTATTATTTTGTCTTATTAAACTGTCTTTATCTCAACTCACAGGCTTCACTTTCCATTTCTCTCCCCCGTCCCAGAGAGGGAGGGGGAGGGGGAGTGAACAGCTGCGTGGTGTTTAGCTGCCGGCCGGGTTAAACCATGACACACCTTTTACCCTAACATAATAATTCTGTGAAGGCATTAATGCTTGATTTAGAACTGAATACGTTGCCCCATAGCAATAAGAAATTTCACTTCCATTCCTCCCCTAGCTTCATTATAACCAGTGGAGGATCCGCTAGGGTAGATTCCCCAGGTCCCCGTTATTCCTGTTGAAATCAGGGGTTGATTACCCTAGGAAAAGGCTAGTCAATTTGTCCTCCAAAGCCAGGTCCAAACCGTTTTGTTTTATTTATTTATTTATTTATTTATTTATTTATTTATTTTCATTACATTTCAGAGTTGGTCCAAAAATTCCATAGGGCTTTCTTTTAGACCTTGTTGGAAGCATATTCTCAATTCCCAATTCATCCAGGTTTTAGTATTTACTTAACCGTTCATGATTTTCAGGATGATTCGGGTCTTAGTGGGGGTCGGTCAGGGGAATGCAATTGTCCACAGTTCCCTGAACGGTCCCATCAGCAATCTGAGCTCGCACATGAACTCAGGTTGTTTTAAGAGTGTACCTCTTTTCTGTTTCTGTGACAACTCTCTCGGACCGATCATGGTCCCTTTGCCCTAAAGGGCTAACACCCATGATTTTAAGATCTCTGCCTCGGGCAGAGGCAGAACTATTAACATTCCTACATCCTCTTTCCCTGCTCATTCAACTTCAAACACCTTTAACACTTTCAACAACCCTTTTAACACTTCCTTTATCTTTCTCCAGCCTGTACTTCTCTAATGCCAACATCAAAGGTTCAGTCAGGGGCCAACTTAATTCCCTACCTTTTCCCACCAAGATGCTGAAACATCAGTATACAACATTTCATCCTGTTCTGCTTCTCAAAAAACAACATTAACTGTAGCAAAATATTATAGTTTAAAGTTCCATTTAGGGGCCACTTTTCTCCACATTCCAGCTTATAAAGCGGCCACCACTGATTACGATATTTTATCAATGTTTTCCTGTTCACACTTCCACCGGCAGATCCTCCAATATCCTTCCAGTGACTTAAAACACATCCTAACACACTTTTCTTTAAAATTTCACTGCTTGTTTGCCCCCCCCAGTTTCCAGTTTACACTTTCAGAATACACATGTTACTTACAAAAGCGTATCACAAAACGTATCACTCACAAAAATACGGGCACGCAATATCTTTCAGTAGCGATGCCACAAAACTACTATTACCAGCAATATTGCCAAAATCACAGTAACAATAGTCAGAGTCAAATTCCACATGCGATAAGTCAGAAAACCGAACTGTGTAACACCGTAACGATATCTTTCTTATAACAATGCCACGAACCTACTATTACCACCAGGAAAATAGCCAAAATCGCAGTAACAATAACCAGAGTTAAATACCATACTCCATGAGTCAGAAAACCGAAATAGACAACACAATTCCAGATGGACCTTAAAGCGAGCTCCTTCCTTAAGGTCCCCAAACATGTACTTATGGTGATAACCACAAAGTATATACCAAACACTGCCTCGCAGAAGATCACCTTCTGACTTACAGACAGTTCCAGATGACCGGTCTACCAGAAAACCAAACCAGAATAAAGAATATACTCACTTACAATGATGGGGTCCTTGTCTGCCTCCGCAGTGATCCGGTGAGTCGAGGAGTCCCTCCGGGAAATCCCGGGGGTACCCTAGGGAGTCCTGTTCCCAGCAGGTCCTGCAGTCCGGCAGAGAGGTTGTCCCATCTGGGTCGCCAAATTGATTCAAAGATCGAAGCCGAAATTCCTTTAAGTGGTATATTCTTTATTGCAGCGCTGGATGCACGGGGGATCTCTCCACCTATCGTGCATACCCAAAGCAGAAAGCAGTCTTGAATTTATACAATCAATCTATCAATATTCTACAAGCACCTATACATATGCATTACCTATCCCCGCCTTCCCTCGCTTCTCATGCTAATTAGCCTTTTGGCACCTTGCGCCTGCGCAGAGCCTTCCAAGAATTGTGGGCAGGGGTCTTTGGGACGTGGGCAGGGGTCTTTGGGAGGAAGACCCCGAGTCTTCCTCACAGTGTACTTTTCACCTTTGGTCAGGAATCTGCTGAATTGGCATGTTTCTTAATTGCAAGAGCTGGTTGTTGCCAATTCTCCCGTTTGTTGTATCTTTATAATGAATTCCAATGTCCAGTTTTGAGAGTTATAGTCCTTACATTCGTTTCTCTGTCCGCCTGCCGCTTCCTTATCATGAGTTCCAGTGTCTTGTTTCGAGATATACAGTCCTTGTCTGGGGATTGTCCTTGCCTCCCCAATACCTCCTTAATCAATCCCCCCTTTTCTTTTCCCATGCAAATTCTTTTGCATCAGATACTTTCTTTATTTACAGTAACACAACAAAGCAGGCATCTAAAAAACATGCACACAAATATTCCTAACACTACTAATACGATTAGAGCAATGAATACTTGTTTCAACCATTGGAAATTGGGCAACCAGGAGGTTAACTTAGTCCATAGTTCACTAAAACTCCATGAAAGATCATCTTTACTGATCTCATGTAGGATCCTGGTCTGCTTCCATATTTCTTCCAGGTCGGTAGAGATCCTTCCACTCTGATCTACATACATACAACAACTTGTGTTTATTACTGTACAGACTCCCCCTTGAGTGGCCAGTAACAAGTCTAGGGCCATCCGATTTTGGAATACTACCTGTGATAAACTAGATATCTCTTCTTGTTGAGCCTTTATAGCATCCAGAATTTTGTTTTCTAACTTCTCTATAATTGCAGAAATATTAACTATTGCCTTTTCCAATTCACTCACTCCTAACCATGGGATAAACCATCGCACAAAACTATGAAAAGGGGTGTGTCTCTCTACCAATGGATTGTTAATTTTTCATCTGATTCTCCGGATATGATTTCTCAAGTAACCTCGAGGCACTACATCATGTACTGTCATATTGGGGACTACCGCTCCAAGAGTGCAAGTTCCCTTCCAATTCTCAGGCAAGACCTTACGGGCTGTATCATTGCATAGCCAATACCACCCTTTTCCTTCTGGAACCGTCCAGCTGGTTGAATTTGCCCAGCCGCTAGTCGTACTAATATCAATTGTTCAATTACAAGATGTCTGATTTCCCACATAAGTAGTATCCGTATTCATACAATGCTGTTTTCCTATACCCTTAGGCGGGTTACACCTTTGTACACACACATAATAGGATTCTAACGGCAAGGAGCTACTCACTTCTAGTTCCAAAACTGCTTAATATTTTCGACCCCAAGATGTGTTTTCCCACAAATTAGTCCAAGATAAGTTTGCAGGCAAGGGAATCCCAATTAACGATACACCCTTATTCCCATGCTGTGGCAGATGGGTGCATACCCAACAGTTCGTCTTATTAGTTACTTGAGAAATTGTTTGTATTAAGGTCAGGTGTAAGTTCTCATCCCAAGTTGCCCACCCCAAATCCGAGAACCGCACCCCTGCAATCATTAGGATCTGGAAAACCGTAATTTTGTTGGTCCAATTGGAGTGGTGGTCCATATCCTCGCCGGGGCCTTCTTCACCCTTGAATTGTGGATCCAAGCTGCTTGCTTCTTAATCTTAATGGCGGTGTGTGTTGTCAGTAATACTTGGTGTGGTCCCATCCACTTTCCTTCCATTTTTCCTGCACGGGTTGTCCTGAAAAAGTCTTTATATATATATAATCCCCGAGCTTAAAGGGGTGGATTGGTTGATCCAACCCTCTAGCCCTGGTCCCTAAAACAAATGTATGTACTTTATTTAATTGTTTCTGAAGTTCAGTTATATAAGCATATAAATATTCTGATCCTAACTGCGTTAGGTCCTCTCCACTAAATAGAAATTGCTATGGCCTTCCATATAAGATTTTGAAGGGACTCAAATTCCCTTTTATTCTAGGTTTAACTCTAATTCCAAGTAATGCTAAAGGGAGGGATTGAGGCCATGACAAATTAGCTTCTTATCCAATTTTAGCTATTTATTGTTTAATTAAATGGTTCATTTTTTCTACCTGTCCACTTGCCTGTGGTCTATAAGGAGTATGCAGTTGCCAATCTATCTTTAGAATCTTACTTATCTGGTCTACCACTTGTGCACAAAAATGTGAAACTCTATCAGAAGACATTGCTACTAGAATCCCAAAGCATGGTATTATTTCATTTAACAAGACTTTAACCACTTCTCTTGCTTTGGTTGTTCGACAGGGAAAGGCTTCAGGCCTTCCTGAAAACGTGTCAGTCAGAACCAGTAAATAATGATACCCCCCTTTTCTAGGGAGTTCTGAAAAATCAATTTGCCACTGTTGCCCCGAATAATTTCCTTTACCGATTATTCCAAATTTTATTCTATCCTTGGTATTGGGGTTATTGTGTAAGCAAATGCTACATTGTTGAGTTACTTGTTTTATCATATCGTCCCACTAATGTCTGACTCAGGCTCTTATGCAGTGTGCCAGCTCCCCAATGCGTTTTATTGTGTTCTGTAAGAACTATGGGCCATGTCAAACTAGAGGGTATTACTATGGGGTTATCTTTTAAATATACTCATCCATCTGGTTTCATTTTACCTTTCAAATCTTCAATTAATTTTAAGTCTTCTTTTGTATAATTTGGATATAGTTTGGATTTTACCGTCTGGTATCAAAGACAATGCCTTCACCTCAGTTATTTCAGCTGCCTGCTTAGCCTCTGCCAATCGATTTTCCAATTTCAAAATCGGTGTTCCCCTTTTGGTGTCCCTGACAATGCATGATAGCTACCTTTTCTGGTTGTTTTACAGCCTCTAACAATTTTAAAATTTCTTCAGCATACTTTGTGTTTTCACTGAGCGGTCAGCAATCCATGTTCTTTCCAAATTGCTCCATGAGCATGTACCACGCCGAATGTATATTTAGAATCTGTCCAAATATTTACCCTTTTTCCCGCTGCCAGTTCCAATGCTCTCGTGAGAGCAACTATCTCCGCCTTTTGAGCTGATGTTCCAGGGGGTAAAGGCTTAGACTCGATTACCTGCTGAGTAGTTGTTATAGCATATCCAGCTTTACGTTGTCTTTGCGTAACAAAACTGCTCCCATCCGTGAACCAAGTTTCTTCCGCGTCTTCCATGGGCTCCTCCTTAAGGTCTGGTCGGCTGGAATACACAGTCTCTAGAGTTTCTAAACAATCGTGAATCACAGCTTGTGCCGGAGCATCACTAAGAAAAGAGGCTAGATTCACAATATGAATTATCACAATTTCCACGTCGTCCTGTTCTACCAATATTGCTTGATATTTCAAAATCATCAATTCTTGTTTAAGTTGTTTAAAGACTTTTTGTGCTTCTCCAGTCCAGACTAACTTTGACTGGTTAATCTTTATCAATTCACATAGAGGCTTTACCAATAGTCCATAATTATAAATCCAAAGGCGACACCAACCTGTCATTCCTAAAAAGCTTTGTAGCTCCTTTACCATTTGAGGTTCTGGAGTCCGGCAAATGACTTCCTTATGTTCAGTTCCTAGTTCTCGTTGTCCTTCCGAAATGTCAAATCCCAGATAGGTCACACTTTGTTGAGCCAGCTGGACTTTCTGTCAAGAGACTTGATATCCATTTAAACCCAGAAAATTAAGACGACTTATAGTCCATTGAATCCAACTCCCTTTAGTCTCGGTAGCTATTAAGAGATCATCTACATATTGTAACAAAGCACCTTCAGTGTCCGGAGGTATCCATGTTTCGAGTTCCCTTGCTAATTGGTTTCCAAAACTAGTGGGGCTATTCTTGAATCCTTGAGGTAGTAATGTCCACGTAAGCTGCGTCTTTCTGCCTGAATCGGGATTTTCCCATTCAAAGGCGAATAGGTTTTGGCTTTCTGTGGCTAAGCCTAGGCAGAAGAAGGCATCTTTTAAATCCAGTACGGTAAACCAGACTTGACTATTCTTTAATTTAGTCAGCAAAGTATAAGGGTTTGCCACTACTGGATGTATATCCTCAGTGATTTTATTTATGGCCCTCAAATCCTGAACTAGCCTATAGCTTTTTCATCTGCCTTTTTAATTGGCAATATGGGTGCATTGGATTCTGATTCGCATTCAATCAATAATCCATACTGTAAAAATTGATCAATTATCTCTTTAATTCCTTTCCTATCTTCTATCCTCAAAGGATATTACTTAACCTTAACGGGTTTCTCTCCTGGCTTTAATTTAATAATTATTAAGGTCACATTTTTAGCTCTTCCAGGGACTTCGGTAGCCCAAACTCCTGGACATACTTGATCTGTGATCTCTAAAGGTATTTCACTTTTAGGGTCAGTTTGTATTAGTGCCAAGCTTAACACATTTATTAGTTGTTCTTCTCCTGTTCTTAATTCCATTTTCCCTTTTTCAAAGACAATTTCTGCTCCTACTTGCTCTAATAAATCTCTACCTAAGAGTGCCCATGAGGAGCTAGGCATAGATAAAAATCTGTGTATGCCCCATTGTTTCCCTAATTTGTACTTCAAAGGTTCACAAAAATAAGCCTTTTCGGTTACGCCTTGTCCTGGTTTCAGTTAGAACAGAGTTAATTTTCTTCCTAGTAGCTGGGAGAATGCTATGTTTTGGCTTAGGATGAGAAGAGTGCTGATAACACCCCGATGTTTCAATTGTTGCAGAGCAATGCTTATAGCAAGCCAAGGACATCTCAGCTTCTTGCTCTGTCCTGCCAACAGGCAGGCTGGGGGTGCAGTAAGAGCTGGGAGGGGACAGACCCAGGACAGGTGACCCAAACTAGCCAAAGGGGTATTCCATAGCATCTGACGTCAGGCTAAACAATACATAGGGGTGGCTAGCCAGGGGGAGGGGGCCGGACTGCTCGGGGTTAGGCTGGGCATCGGTCAGCGGGTGGTGAGCAATTGCATTGTGCATCACTTGTTTGTACACATTATTAGTAGTGGTACTATTATCATCATTGTATTATTGTTATTGTTATTATTATTATTATTATTAATTATTATTATTATTATTATTATTATTATTTTGTCTTATTAAACTGTCTTTATCTCAACTCACAGGCTTCACTTTCCATTTCTCTCCCCCGTCCCAGAGAGGGAGGGGGAGGGGGAGCGAACAGCTGCGTGGTGTTTAGCTGCCGGCCGGGTTAAACCATGACACACCTTTTACCCTAACATAATAATTCTGTGAAGGCATTAATGCTTGATTTAGAACTGAATACGTTGCCCCATAGCAATAAGAAATTTCACTTCCATTCCTCCCCTAGCTTCATTATAACCAGTGGAGGATCCGCTAGGGTAGATTCCCCAGGTCCCCGTTATTCCTGTTGAAATCAGGGGTTGATTACCCTAGGAAAAGGCTAGTCAATTTGTCCTCCAAAGCCAGGTCCAAACCGTTTTGTTTTATTTATTTATTTATTTATTTATTTATTTATTTATTTTCATTACATTTCAGAGTTGGTCCAAAAATTCCATAGGGCTTTCTTTTAGACCTTGTTGGAAGCATATTCTCAATTCCCAATTCATCCAGGTTTTAGTATTTACTTAACCGTTCATGATTTTCAGGATGATTCGGGTCTTAGTGGGGGTCGGTCAGGGGAATGCAATTGTCCACAGTTCCCTGAACGGTCCCATCAGCAATCTGAGCTCGCACATGAACTCAGGTTGTTTTAAGAGTGTACCTCTTTTCTGTTTCTGTGACAACTCTCTCGGACCGATCATGGTCCCTTTGCCCTAAAGGGCTAACACCCATGATTTTAAGATCTCTGCCTCGGGCAGAGGCAGAACTATTAACATTCCTACATCCTCTTTCCCTGCTCATTCAACTTCAAACACCTTTAACACTTTCAACAACCCTTTTAACACTTCCTTTATCTTTCTCCAGCCTGTACTTCTCTAATGCCAACATCAAAGGTTCAGTCAGGGGCCAACTTAATTCCCTACCTTTTCCCACCAAGATGCTGAAACATCAGTATACAACATTTCATCCTGTTCTGCTTCTCAAAAAACAACATTAACTGTAGCAAAATATTATAGTTTAAAGTTCCATTTAGGGGCCACTTTTCTCCACATTCCAGCTTATAAAGCGGCCACCACTGATTACGATATTTTATCAATGTTTTCCTGTTCACACTTCCACCGGCAGATCCTCCAATATCCTTCCAGTGACTTAAAACACAACCTAACACACTTTTCTTTAAAATTTCACTGCTTGTTTGCCCCCCCCAGTTTCCAGTTTACACTTTCAGAATACACATGTTACTTACAAAAGCGTATCACAAAACGTATCACTCACAAAAATACGGGCACGCAATATCTTTCAGTAGCGATGCCACAAAACTACTATTACCAGCAATATTGCCAAAATCACAGTAACAATAGTCAGAGTCAAATTCCACATGCGATAAGTGAGAAAACCGAACTGTGTAACACCGTAACGATATCTTTCTTATAACAATGCCACGAACCTACTATTACCACCAGGAAAATAGCCAAAATCGCAGTAACAATAACCAGAGTTAAATACCATACTCCATGAGTCAGAAAACCGAAATAGACAACACAATTCCAGATGGACCTTAAAGCGAGCTCCTTCCTTAAGGTCCCCAAACATGTACTTATGGTGCTAACCACAAAGTATATACCAAACACTGCCTCGCAGAAGATCACCTTCTGACTTACAGACAGTTCCAGATGACCGGTCTACCAGAAAACCAAACCAGAATAAAGAATATACTCACTTACAATGATGGGGTCCTTGTCTGCCTCCGCAGTGATCCGGTGAGTCGAGGAGTCCCTCCGGGAAATCCCGGGGGTACCCTAGGGAGTCCTGTTCCCAGCAGGTCCTGCAGTCCGGCAGAGAGGTTGTCCCATCTGGGTCGCCAAATTGATTCAAAGATCGAAGCCGAAATTCCTTTAAGTGGTATATTCTTTATTGCAGCGCTGGATGCACGGGGGATCTCTCCACCTATCGTGCATACCCAAAGCAGAAAGCAGTCTTGAATTTATACAATCAATCTATCAATATTCTACAAGCACCTATACATATGCATTACCTATCCCCGCCTTCCCTCGCTTCTCATGCTAATTAGCCTTTTGGCACCTTGCGCCTGCGCAGAGCCTTCCAAGAATTGTGGGCAGGGGTCTTTGGGACGTGGGCAGGGGTCTTTGGGAGGAAGACCCCGAGTCTTCCTCACAGTGTACTTTTCACCTTTGGTCAGGAATCTGCTGAATTGGCATGTTTCTTAATTGCAAGAGCTGGTTGTTGCCAATTCTCCCGTTTGTTGTATCTTTATAATGAATTCCAATGTCCAGTTTTGAGAGTTATAGTCCTTACATTCGTTTCTCTGTCCGCCTGCCGCTTCCTTATCATGAGTTCCAGTGTCTTGTTTCGAGATATACAGTCCTTGTCTGGGGATTGTCCTTGCCTCCCCAATACCTCCTTAATCAATCCCCCCTTTTCTTTTCCCATGCAAATTCTTTTGCATCAGATACTTTCTTTATTTACAGTAACACAACAAAGCAGGCATCTAAACAACATGCACACAAATATTCCTAACACTACTAATACGATTAGAGCAATGAATACTTGTTTCAACCATTGGAAATTGGGCAACCAGGAGGTTAACTTAGTCCATAGTTCACTAAAACTCCATGAAAGATCATCTTTACTGATCTCATGTAGGATCCTGGTCTGCTTCCATATTTCTTCCAGGTCGGTAGAGATCCTTCCACTCTGATCTACATACATACAACAACTTGTGTTTATTACTGTACAGACTCCCCCTTGAGTGGCCAGTAACAAGTCTAGGGCCATCCGATTTTGGAATACTACCTGTGATAAACTAGATATCTCTTCTTGTTGAGCCTTTATAGCATCCAGAATTTTGTTTTCTAACTTCTCTATAATTGCAGAAATATTAACTATTGCCTTTTCCAATTCACTCACTCCTAACCATGGGATAAACCATCGCACAAAACTATGAAAAGGGGTGTGTCTCTCTACCAATGGATTGTTAATTTTTCATCTGATTCTCCGGATATGATTTCTCAAGTAACCTCGAGGCACTACATCATGTACTGTCATATTGGGGACTACCGCTCCAAGAGTGCAAGTTCCCTTCCAATTCTCAGGCAAGACCTTACGGGCTGTATCATTGCATAGCCAATACCACCCTTTTCCTTCTGGAACCGTCCAGCTGGTTGAATTTGCCCAGCCGCTAGTCGTACTAATATCAATTGTTCAATTACAAGATGTCTGATTTCCCACATAAGTAGTATCCGTATTCATACAATGCTGTTTTCCTATACCCTTAGGCGGGTTACACCTTTGTACACACACATAATAGGATTCTAACGGCAAGGAGCTACTCACTTCTAGTTCCAAAACTGCTTAATATTTTCGACCCCAAGATGTGTTTTCCCACAAATTAGTCCAAGATAAGTTTGCAGGCAAGGGAATCCCAATTAACGATACACCCTTATTCCCATGCTGTGGCAGATGGGTGCATACCCAACAGTTCGTCTTATTAGTTACTTGAGAAATTGTTTGTATTAAGGTCAGGTGTAAGTTCTCATCCCAAGTTGCCCACCCCAAATCCGAGAACCGCACCCCTGCAATCATTAGGATCTGGAAAACCGTAATTTTGTTGGTCCAATTGGAGTGGTGGTCCATATCCTCGCCGGGGCCTTCTTCACCCTTGAATTGTGGATCCAAGCTGCTTGCTTCTTAATCTTAATGGCGGTGTGTGTTGTCAGTAATACTTGGTGTGGTCCCATCCACTTTCCTTCCATTTTTCCTGCACGGGTTGTCCTGAAAAAGTCTTTATATATATATAATCCCCGAGCTTAAAGGGGTGGATTGGTTGATCCAACCCTCTAGCCCTGGTCCCTAAAACAAATGTATGTACTTTATTTAATTGTTTCTGAAGTTCAGTTATATAAGCATATAAATATTCTGATCCTAACTGCGTTAGGTCCTCTCCACTAAATAGAAATTGCTATGGCCTTCCATATAAGATTTTGAAGGGACTCAAATTCCCTTTTATTCTAGGTTTAACTCTAATTCCAAGTAATGCTAAAGGGAGGGATTGAGGCCATGACAAATTAGCTTCTTATCCAATTTTAGCTATTTATTGTTTAATTAAATGGTTCATTTTTTCTACCTGTCCACTTGCCTGTGGTCTATAAGGAGTATGCAGTTGCCAATCTATCTTTAGAATCTTACTTATCTGGTCTACCACTTGTGCACAAAAATGTGAAACTCTATCAGAAGACATTGCTACTAGAATCCCAAAGCATGGTATTATTTCATTTAACAAGACTTTAACCACTTCTCTTGCTTTGGTTGTTCGACAGGGAAAGGCTTCAGGCCTTCCTGAAAACGTGTCAGTCAGAACCAGTAAATAATGATACCCCCCTTTTCTAGGGAGTTCTGAAAAATCAATTTGCCACTGTTGCCCCGAATAATTTCCTTTACCGATTATTCCAAATTTTATTCTATCCTTGGTATTGGGGTTATTGTGTAAGCAAATGCTACATTGTTGAGTTACTTGTTTTATCATATCGTCCCACTAATGTCTGACTCAGGCTCTTATGCAGTGTGCCAGCTCCCCAATGCGTTTTATTGTGTTCTGTAAGAACTATGGGCCATGTCAAACTAGAGGGTATTACTATGGGGTTATCTTTTAAATATACTCATCCATCTGGTTTCATTTTACCTTTCAAATCTTCAATTAATTTTAAGTCTTCTTTTGTATAATTTGGATATAGTTTGGATTTTACCGTCTGGTATCAAAGACAATGCCTTCACCTCAGTTATTTCAGCTGCCTGCTTAGCCTCTGCCAATCGATTTTCCAGTTTCAAAATCGGTGTTCCCCTTTTGGTGTCCCTGACAATGCATGATAGCTACCTTTTCTGGTTGTTTTACAGCCTCTAACAATTTTAAAATTTCTTCAGCATACTTTGTGTTTTCACTGAGCGGTCAGCAATCCATGTTCTTTCCAAATTGCTCCATGAGCATGTACCACGCCGAATGTATATTTAGAATCTGTCCAAATATTTACCCTTTTTCCCGCTGCCAGTTCCAATGCTCTCGTGAGAGCAACTATCTCCGCCTTTTGAGCTGATGTTCCAGGGGGTAAAGGCTTAGACTCGATTACCTGCTGAGTAGTTGTTATAGCATATCCAGCTTTACGTTGCCTTTGCGTAACAAAACTGCTCCCATCCGTGAACCAAGTTTCTTCCGCGTCTTCCATGGGCTCCTCCTTAAGGTCTGGTCGGCTGGAATACACAGTCTCTAGAGTTTCTAAACAATCGTGAATCACAGCTTGTGCCGGAGCATCACTAAGAAAAGAGGCTAGATTCACAATATGAATTATCACAATTTCCACGTCGTCCTGTTCTACCAATATTGCTTGATATTTCAAAATCATCAATTCTTGTTTAAGTTGTTTAAAGACTTTTTGTGCTTCTCCAGTCCAGACTAACTTTGACTGGTTAATCTTTATCAATTCACATAGAGGCTTTACCAATAGTCCATAATTATAAATCCAAAGGCGACACCAACCTGTCATTCCTAAAAAGCTTTGTAGCTCCTTTACCATTTGAGGTTCTGGAGTCCGGCAAATGACTTCCTTATGTTCAGTTCCTAGTTCTCGTTGTCCTTCCGAAATGTCAAATCCCAGATAGGTCACACTTTGTTGAGCCAGCTGGACTTTCTGTCAAGAGACTTGATATCCATTTAAACCCAGAAAATTAAGACGACTTATAGTCCATTGAATCCAACTCCCTTTAGTCTCGGTAGCTATTAAGAGATCATCTACATATTGTAACAAAGCACCTTCAGTGTCCGGAGGTATCCATGTTTCGAGTTCCCTTGCTAATTGGTTTCCAAAAATAGTGGGGCTATTCTTGAATCCTTGAGGTAGTAATGTCCACGTAAGCTGCGTCTTTCTGCCTGAATCGGGATTTTCCCATTCAAAGGCGAATAGGTTTTGGCTTTCTGTGGCTAAGCCTAGGCAGAAGAAGGCATCTTTTAAATCCAGTACGGTAAACCAGACTTGACTATTCTTTAATTTAGTCAGCAAAGTATAAGGGTTTGCCACTACTGGATGTATATCCTCAGTGATTTTATTTATGGCCCTCAAATCCTGAACTAGCCTATAGCTTTTTCATCTGCCTTTTTACTTGGCAATATGGGTGCATTGGATTCTGATTCGCATTCAATCAATAATCCATACTGTAAAAATTGATCAATTATCTCTTTAATTCCTTTCCTATCTTCTATCCTCAAAGGATATTACTTAACCTTAACGGGTTTCTCTCCTGGCTTTAATTTAATAATTATTAAGGTCACATTTTTAGCTCTTCCAGGGACTTCGGTAGCCCAAACTCCTGGACATACTTGATCTGTGATCTCTAAAGGTATTTCACTTTTAGGGTCAGTTTGTATTAGTGCCAAGCTTAACACATTTATTAGTTGTTCTTCTCCTGTTCTTAATTCCATTTTCCCTTTTTCAAAGACAATTTCTGCTCCTACTTGCTCTAATAAATCTCTACCTAAGAGTGCCCATGAGGAGCTAGGCATAGATAAAAATCTGTGTATGCCCCATTGTTTCCCTAATTTGTACTTCAAAGGTTCACAAAAATAAGCCTTTTCGGTTACGCCTTGTCCTGGTTTCAGTTAGAACAGAGTTAATTTTCTTCCTAGTAGCTGGGAGAATGCTATGTTTTGGCTTAGGATGAGAAGAGTGCTGATAACACCCCGATGTTTCAATTGTTGCAGAGCAATGCTTATAGCAAGCCAAGGACATCTCAGCTTCTTGCTCTGTCCTGCCAACAGGCAGGCTGGGGGTGCAGTAAGAGCTGGGAGGGGACAGACCCAGGACAGGTGACCCAAACTAGCCAAAGGGGTATTCCATAGCATCTGACGTCAGGCTAAACAATACATAGGGGTGGCTAGCCAGGGGGAGGGGGCCGGACTGCTCGGGGTTAGGCTGGGCATCGGTCAGCGGGTGGTGAGCAATTGCATTGTGCATCACTTGTTTGTACACATTATTAGTAGTGGTACTATTATCATCATTGTATTATTATTATTGTTATTATTATTGTTATTATTGTTATTATTGTTATTATTATTATTATTATTATTATTATTATTATTATTATTATTATTATTATTATTATTTTGTCTTATTAAACTGTCTTTATCTCAACTCACAGGCTTCACTTTCCATTTCTCTCCCCCGTCCCAGAGAGGGAGGGGGAGGGGGAGTGAACAGCTGCGTGGTGTTTAGCTGCCGGCCGGGTTAAACCATGACACACCTTTTACCCTAACATAATAATTCTGTGAAGGCATTAATGCTTGATTTAGAACTGAATACGTTGCCCCATAGCAATAAGAAATTTCACTTCCATTCCTCCCCTAGCTTCATTATAACCAGTGGAGGATCCGCTAGGGTAGATTCCCCAGGTCCCCGTTATTCCTGTTGAAATCAGGGGTTGATTACCCTAGGAAAAGGCTAGTCAATTTGTCCTCCAAAGCCAGGTCCAAACCGTTTTGTTTTATTTATTTATTTATTTATTTATTTATTTATTTATTTATTTTCATTACATTTCAGAGTTGGTCCAAAAATTCCATAGGGCTTTCTTTTAGACCTTGTTGGAAGCATATTCTCAATTCCCAATTCATCCAGGTTTTAGTATTTACTTAACCGTTCATGATTTTCAGGATGATTCGGGTCTTAGTGGGGGTCGGTCAGGGGAATGCAATTGTCCACAGTTCCCTGAACGGTCCCATCAGCAATCTGAGCTCGCACATGAACTCAGGTTGTTTTAAGAGTGTACCTCTTTTCTGTTTCTGTGACAACTCTCTCGGACCGATCATGGTCCCTTTGCCCTAAAGGGCTAACACCCATGATTTTAAGATCTCTGCCTCGGGCAGAGGCAGAACTATTAACATTCCTACATCCTCTTTCCCTGCTCATTCAACTTCAAACACCTTTAACACTTTCAACAACCCTTTTAACACTTCCTTTATCTTTCTCCAGCCTGTACTTCTCTAATGCCAACATCAAAGGTTCAGTCAGGGGCCAACTTAATTCCCTACCTTTTCCCACCAAGATGCTGAAACATCAGTATACAATATTTCATCCTGTTCTGCTTCTCAAAAAACAACATCAACTGTAGCAAAATATTATAGTTTAAAGTTCCATTTAGGGGCCACTTTTCTCCACATTCCAGCTTATAAAGCGGCCACCACTGATTACGATATTTTATCAATGTTTTCCTGTTCACACTTCCACCAGCAGATCCTCCAATATCCTTCCAGTGACTTAAAACACATCCTAACACACTTTTCTTTAAAATTTCACTGCTTGTTTGCCCCCCCAGTTTCCAGTTTACACTTTCAGAATACACATGTTACTTACAAAAGCGTATCACAAAACGTATCACTCACAAAAATACGGGCACGCAATATCTTTCAGTAGCGATGCCACAAAACTACTATTACCAGCAATATTGCCAAAATCACAGTAACAATAGTCAGAGTCAAATTCCACATGCGATAAGTCAGAAAACTGAACTGTGTAACACCGTAACAATATCTTTCTTATAACAATGCCACGAACCTACTATTACCACCAGGAAAATAGCCAAAATCGCAGTAACAATAACCAGAGTTAAATACCATACTCCATGAGTCAGAAAACCGAAATAGACAACACAATTCCAGATGGACCTTAAAGCGAGCTCCTTCCTTAAGGTCCCCAAACATGTACTTATGGTGCTAACCACAAAGTATATACCAAACACTGCCTCGCAGAAGATCACCTTCTGACTTACAGACAGTTCCAGATGACCGGTCTACCAGAAAACCAAACCAGAATAAAGAATATACTCACTTACAATGATGGGGTCCTTGTCTGCCTCCGCAGTGATCCGGTGAGTCGAGGAGTCCCTCCGGGAAATCCCGGGGGTACCCTAGGGAGTCCTGTTCCCAGCAGGTCCTGCAGTCCGGCAGAGAGGTTGTCCCATCTGGGTCGCCAAATTGATTCAAAGATCGAAGCCGAAATTCCTTTAAGTGGTATATTCTTTATTGCAGCGCTGGATGCACGGGGGATCTCTCCACCTATCGTGCATACCCAAAGCAGAAAGCAGTCTTGAATTTATACAATCAATCTATCAATATTCTACAAGCACCTATACATATGCATTACCTATCCCCGCCTTCCCTCGCTTCTCATGCTAATTAGCCTTTTGGCACCTTGCGCCTGCGCAGAGCCTTCCAAGAATTGTGGGCAGGGGTCTTTGGGACGTGGGCAGGGGTCTTTGGGAGGAAGACCCCGAGTCTTCCTCACAGTGTACTTTTCACCTTTGGTCAGGAATCTGCTGAATTGGCATGTTTCTTAATTGCAAGAGCTGGTTGTTGCCAATTCTCCCGTTTGTTGTATCTTTATAATGAATTCCAATGTCCAGTTTCAAGAGTTATAGTCCTTACATTCGTTTCTCTGTCCGCCTGCCGCTTCCTTATCATGAGTTCCAGTGTCTTGTTTCGAGATATACAGTCCTTGTCTGGGGATTGTCCTTGCCTCCCCAATACCTCCTTAATCAGCCTGCACACAATTATCTGAGAATGAAAGCTGCTTTCCAGTAATTCAGAAAGCCAAGTTACGTCTCAGCCTTGAGCATCTCGGGCTTTTGGGCCTGTCTGTAACATTTGGCACCAGCACTAATACTTTTTTTGGCATATGTTTAGCGTTTGGGGCCTGTGTCTGGGATTTGGGCCCTGTCTCGAACCACTGGGGCTTTGTCCTGGGTTTTGGAGCCTGCCTCTAGAGTTCAGGGCCTGTGATTAGGCTTTTGGGGTCTGTGTCTGGGGGCCGGTATCTGGGGGCAAGGGGGGAGCTGCTTGTAGACCCTAGGGGCCAGCATTGAGGGGGTTGGGAGCTGACTCTACACCTTTGGGGCCTCCCTCGGGGGGGGGGGGGGGGAGGGTTGGGAGCTGCTTGTATAGGGTAGGGGGCCTGCCTGGCAGGGGTTGGGAGCTGCTTGTAGAATTTGGGTCGCTGTGTCTGGGGGGGCGGTTGGGGCCTGTGTCTCAGGGGTGTTGGGAACTGGTTGTACACCTTTGGGTCCTGTCTCTGGGGGGGGAGCTACTTGTACCCTTACCATAAGCCGTACTCTAACACATACTTCTACCAGTACCCTTACCCTTACCGTAACCCTTACCTTTACCCTTACTCTTACCCTTACCAAAGCATTACCCTTACCCTTAACGTAAGCCTAAACCTTAACCTTATCCTTACACTTACACTTACCGTAACCCTTACCCTTTCTGCTACACTTACCCTTAGCCTAAATCTAAACCTTACACTTACCCTAACCCTAACACTTACCCTTACCATTACCCATATACTTACTCTTACCCTAACCCTAAATCTTACCCAAACACTTACCCTGACCCTTACATTAACCCTAAACCGTACCCTAAAACTTACACTTACTCTTAACCTTAACCTTACGCTTAACCTTAACCTACTACTTACCCTTTCTTATCCGTCACCATACACCTAAAATTAACCCTAACCATTACCCTAACACTTACCCTTACCCTAACCCAAACCCTAATCCTAACTCTAAACCTTACCCTGACTTGTACACTTATCCTTATCCTTACACTTACCCTAACGCTTACCCTTACACTTATCCTTATACATATAACTTACCCTTACCCTAAAACTTAACCTTAACCTAACTCTAACCCTAAACCTTACCTTAACCCTTACCCTGACCCTTACATTAACCCTTACCCTTACCCTAAAACTTACACTTACTCTTAACCTTAACCTTACCCTTAACCTTAACCTAATACTTACCCTTCCGTTTCCCTCAACCTAACCCTAAAATTAACCCTAACCATTACCCTAACACCTACCCTTACCCTAACCCTTACTCTAACCCTTACAATGACCCGTACCCTTACACATACACTTACACTTACTCTTACCCTAAACCTTACCCTTACCATAAGCCATATTCTAACAAATTCTACCCGTACCCTTACCCTTACCGTAATCCTTACCCTTTATGTTACCCTAAACCTTACCCTTACCCTAACACTTACCCTTATCGTAAACCTTACCCTTTCTGCTACATTTACCATTAGCCTAAATCTAAACCTTACACTTACCCTTACCTTAACCCAATACTTACCCTTACGTTTCCCTCACCCTAACCCTAAAATTAACCCTAACCATTATTCTAACACTTACCCTTACCCTAACCCTAACCCTTACTCTAACCCTTACCCTGACCCATACCCTTACACTCACCCTTACCCTTACATTACCCTAACTCTTACCCATACCATAACCCATACCCTAACACATATTTTTACCCTTAACCTTACCGTTACCCTTACCCTTACTCTATCTGTTACCCTTACACTTACCCTTAACATAAACCTTACCATTAATCTTACCCTTACGCTAACCCTTACCCTTACCCTATCCCTTACACTTATCCTTATCCATACCCTTAACCTTACCCCAACCCTTACCCTTAAGCTGAACCTAACCCTAAACCTTACCCCAAACCTTTCCCTGAACCTTACATTAACCCTAACCCTTAACCTAAACCTTACACTTACTCTTAACCTTAACCTTACCCTTAACCTTAAGCTAGTACTTAACCTTACATTTTTCTCACCCTAATCCTAAAATTAACCCTAACCATTACCCTAACACTTAACCGTTACACTTACCCTTATTCTATCCGTTACTCTTACACTTTCCCTTAACATAAACCTTACCCTTTACCTTACCCTTACCATAAGCCATACATCAACACTTACATGTACACTTACGCTTACACTTATCCTAGTAATTACTCGTACAATTACCCTTAACCTAACCATAAACATTAAGGATAAGCTTAAGGGTCACCCTTAAGGTTACCGTTATCCTAACACTTACACTTAAGTTCATGGTAAGGGTTAGAGTAAGGGTAAGTGTTAGGGTAATGGTTAGGCTAATTTTAGGTTTAGGGTGAGGGAAACGTAAGAGTAAGTATTAGGTTACAGCTAAGGTTAAGGTTAAGAGTAAGTGTAAGGTTTAGTGTAAGGATTAGGGTTAATGTAAGGGTCAAGGTAAGGGTTGGGGTAAAGGTTTAGGTAAAGGGTAAATATATGTATATTCTAAGGGTGAGGGGTTAGGGTAAGGTTTAGAATTAGGGAAAGGGTAAGTGTAGCAGAAAGGGTAAGGTTTAGGATAAGGGTAAGTGTTAGGATAAGGGTAAGGTTTAGGGTTAGCTTAATAGTAAGGTTAAGGGTAATTGTATGAGTAATTGCTAGGGTAAGTGCAAGCGTAAGTGTACATGTAAGTGTTGTTGTATGGCTTATGGTAAGGGTAAGGTCAAGGGTAAGGTTTATGTTAAGGGTAAGCGTAAGGGTAACGGATAGAGCAAGGGTAAGGGTAAGGTTAAGGGTAACGGTAAGGTTAAGGGTACAAATATGTGTTAGGGTATGGGTTATGGTATGGGTAAGAATTAGGGTGAGTATAAGGGTAAGGGTAAGGGTAAGGGTACAGGTCAGGGTAAGGGTTAGAGTAAGGGTTAGGGTTAGGGTAAGGTTAAGTGTTAGGGTAATGGTTAGGGTTAGTTTTAGGGTTAAAGTCAGGAAAACGTATGCGTAAGTATTAGGTGAATGTTAAGGGTAAGGTTAAGGTTAAGAGTAAGGGTAAGGTTTAGGCTAAGGGTTAGGGTTAATGTAAGGGTCAGGGTAAGGGTTGGGGTAAGGTTTAGGGTAAGGGTTAGGTTAAGGATAAGTGTTAGGGTAAGGGTAAGGTTAATGGTAACCGTAAGTGTAAAGGTAAGGGTTACGGTAAGGGTAAGAATAAGGGTATGGGTAACGGTAAGGGCGAGGGTTAGGCTAAGGGTAAGTGTAAAGTTTAGATTTAGGCTAAGGGTAAGTGTAGCAGAAAGGGTAAGGTTTACGGTAAGGGTAAGTGTTAGGATAAGGGTAAGGTTTAGGGTTAGGTTAAGGGTAATGGTAAGGGTAACGGTAAGGGTAAGGGTAACGGTAACGGTAAGGGTAAGGGTAACGGTAACGGTAAGGGTAAGGGTTACGGTAAGGGTACGGTTACGGGTAGAAGTATGTGTTAGAGTATGGGTTATGGTAAGGGTAAGGGTTAGAGTAAGGGTTAGGGTAAGGGTAATGGTTAGGGTTAATTTTAGGGTTAGGGTGAGGGAAAAGTAAGGGTAAGTATTAGGTTAAGGTTAAGGGTAAGGTTAAGGTTAAGTTTTAGGGTTAGGGTTAATATAAGGGTCAGGGTAAGGGTTCAGGTAAGGTTTAGGGTTAGGGTTAGGTTAAGGTTAAGTGTTAGGGTAAGGGTAAGGTAAATGGTAACCGTAAGTGTAAGGGTAAGGGTTAGGGTAAGGGGAAGAGTAAGGGGAAGGGGAAGGGGAAGTCTAAGGGTCCGGGTCCGGGTAAAAGTTAGAGTAAGGGTTAGGGTTAGGTAAGGATAAGTGTTCAGGTAATGGTTACGGTTAATTTTAGGGTTATGGTGAGGGAAAGGTAAGAGTATGTATTAGTTTAAGGGTAAGGTTAAAGGTAAGATTAAGTGTAAGGTTTAGGTTAAGGGTTAGGATTAGAGTAAGGGTTAGGGTAAGGGTTAGGGTTAATGTAAGGGTCAGGGTAAGGATTGGGGTAAGGTTTAGGTCAAGGGTAAAAGTAAGTATAATGGTAAGGGTAAGGGTGAGGGTTAGGCTAAGGTTTAGAATTAGGCAAAGGGTAAGTGTAGCAAAAAGGGTAAGGTTTAGGATAAGGGTAAGTGTTAGGATAAGGGTAAGGTTTAGGGTTAGCTTAATAGTAAGGTTAAGAGTAATTGTATGAGTAATTGCTAGGGTAAGTGCAAGCGTAAGTGTACATGTAACTGTTGTTGTATGGCTTATGATAAGGGTGTGAGGAATGTTTTAACAATTCGTGTCCATAAAGAACAATTCTGTTTGAATCCTGTCTGCCTCTGGGCCCTGCACTGGCAATTTAATTCTTGAACCTCAGCTGCAGTGTGTCCCAGTCTCCCCCTCATTCTAGTCAATTTATCACTCCTTAAATTTATGAACCTGTTTGCTTTTGTTATTCCGGACTTCTATTTCTAACACTGCTATAGATGTGTCTGTGAATGGCTGGGGAAGAATGTTTTAATTACTCGTGAAGCTGTTTGTGTTTGATGTCTGGGAGTTTCAGAACAACTGATAACAACTAGTGACTGTTATGGGATACTATGCGGATCTTTGGTATCTGGTTAGGGGGGCCGAGAGATTAAGAGGAAGGAAAAAGAAGCTGAAGGACGGCTGGGAGACAAGTCTTGAAGAGAATGTTCTATAAACTTGGTATGGTGCCAAGTAAGTACAAAGGGGGAGAGGAAGACTACGAGCCTTCAGCATGAAAGACCCCTAGAGACCCCCAGAAGAGACCCCAGAGGAGACTGCGCATGCTCCAGTAGGAGAGACTGCACCCCGGAAGCTAATTTTAATAATCTATTTTTTTTAGAAGTAGTAATGAATATGTATTAGTCTAGGAGCATAAAAATCAGCTGCTTGATGTAACTGGTGTGCGTCCTGGTGGAGCGGAGACTCCCGGTGCACCCAGCGCTGTTTGCTTACCTCTATTCCTTTATATTCTTTCAATAAATCCTATTTTTTTATTTAATCCTAATTTGAATCCTGAGCCATTTATAACAATTTTGGGGCTCGTCCGGGATGGGTATAGTTCCTGAATTCTGATTTAATCTAGGAGAGGCGCCCCACCATTTGGTGGCTCCTGTTTGAGTCAGATCGGGACTAATGCCATCCTGAACCTGAATAAAGGTAAGCAAAGAATTTGTTTTCGTTTTTTTTTGAGCTCCCTTGCTGGCTGTTTTTTGCCTGTAATTCTGCGCGCGAAGATCCGGACGAAGACGACAAGGTCGTTTGGATACCGTTCGGTTGGATTCCGGTGTCCGGAATCGAACCGGATGAAGACGACAGTCGTTTGTGGATACCGTCTGGTTCGATCCCAGACGAAGACAGCAGAGATGCTTGTGGATACCGTCCAGTTGGATTCTGGATGAATACGACTGATTCGTAAGATACCGTCCGGTTGGGTAAAGGTGCGGTTGCTAGTGTTTGTGTGTGAGAGTGTAACTGAGACTTGTAAAGTCCGTGTGGAGGTCTTTTTGTTTTCTCACCAGTTCTAATCTCATACATTGGTATGGTGCCAAGTAAGTACAAAGGGGGAGAGGAAGACTACGAGCTGATTAAGGAGGTACTGGGGAGGTATTGGGGAGGCAAGGGCAATCCCCAGACATGGACTGTATATCTCGAAACAAGACACTGGAACTCATGATAAGGAAGCAGCAGACGGACAGAGAAACAAACGTAAGGACTATAAATCTCAAAACTGGACATTGGAATTCATTATAAAGATACAACAAACGGAAGAATTGGCAACAACCAGCTCTCGCAATTAAGAAACATGCCAATTCAGCAGATTCCTGACCAAAGGTGAAAAGTACACTGTGAGGAAGACTCGGGGTCTTCCTCCCAAAGACCCCTGCCCACGTCCCAAAGACCCCTGCCCACAATTCTTGGAAGGCTCTGCGCAGGCGCAAGGTGCCAAAAGGCTAATTAGCATGAGAAGCGAGGGAAGGCGGGGATAGGTAATGCATATGTATAGGTGCTTGTAGAATAATGATAGATTGATTGTATAAATTCAAGACTGCTTTCTGCTTTGGGTATGCACGATAGGTGGAGAGATCCCCCGTGCATCCAGCGCTGCAATAAAGAATATACCACTTAAAGGAATTTCGGCTTCGATCTTTGAATCAATCTGGCACCCCAGATGGGACGACCTCTCTGCCGGACCGCAGGACCCGCTGGGAACAGGACTCCCTAGGGTACCCCCGGGATTTCCCGGAGGGACTCCTCGACTCACCGGATCACTGCGGAGGCAGACAAGGACCCCATCATTGTAAGTGAGTATATTCTTTATTCTGGTTTGGTTTTCTGGTAGACCGGTCATCTGGGACTGTCCAGTAAGTCGGAAGGTGACTTCTGCAGGACAGTATTTGGTATATACTTTGTGGTTAGTACCACAAGTACATCTGGGGACCTTGGGGTCCATCTGTATCTGGAACTGTCTGTAAGTCAGAAGGTGATCTTCTGCGAGGCAGTGTTTGGTATATACTTTGTGGTAAGCACCATAAGTATATTTGGGGACCTTAACGAAAGAGCTCGCTTTAAGGTCCATCTGGAATTGTGTTGTCTATTTCGGTTTTCTGACTCATGGAGTATGGTATTTAACTCTGGTTATTGTTACTGCGATTTTGGCTATTTTCCTGGTGGTAATAGTAGGTTCGTGGCATTGTTGTAAGAAAGATATCGTTACGGTGTTACACAGTTTGGTTTTCTGACTTATCGCATGTGGAATTTGACTCTGACTATTGTTATTGTGATTTTAGCAATATTGCTGGTAATAGTAGCTTTGTGACATCGCTACTGAAAGATATTGCGTGCCTGTAATTTTATGAGTGATACATTTTTGTGATACGCTTTTGTAAGTAACATGTGTATTCTGAAAGTGTAAACTGGAAAATGGGGGGGCAAACAAGCAGTGAAATTTTAAAGAAAAGTGTGTTAGGATGTGTTTTAAGTCACTGGAAGGATATTGGAGGATCTGCCGGTGGAAGTGTGAACAGGAAAACATTGATAAAATATCGTAATCAGTGGTGGCCGCTTTATAAGCTGGAATGTGGAGAAAAGTGGCCCCTAAATGGAACTTTAAACTATAATATTTTGCTACAGTTAATGTTGTTTTTTGAGAAGCAGAACAGGATGAAATGTTGTATACTGATGTTTCAGCATCTTGGTGGGAAAAGGTAGGGAATTAAGTTGGCCCCTGACTGAACCTTTGATGTTGGCATTAGAGAAGTACAGGCTGGAGAAAGATAAAGGAAGTGTTAAAAGGGTTGTTGAAAGTGTTAAAGGTGTTTGAAGTTGAATGAGCAGGGAAAGAGGATGTAGGAATGATAATAGTTCTGCCTCTGTCCGAGGCAGAGATCTTAAAATCATGGGTGTTAGCCCTTTGGGGCAAAGGGACCATGATGGGTCCGAGAGAGTTGTCACAGAAACAGAAAACCAGTTAACTCTTAAAACAACCTGAGTTCATGTGCGAGCTCAGATTGCCGATGGGACCGCTCAGGGAACTGTGGACAATTGCATTCCCCTGACCGACCCCCACTAAGACCCGAATCATCCTGAAAATTATGAACGGTTAAGTAAATACTAAAACCTGGATGAATTGGGAATTGAGAATATGCTTCCAACAAGGTCTAAAAGAAACCCCTATGGAATTTTTGGACCAACTCTGAAATTTAATGAAAATAAATAAATAAATAAATAAAACAAAACGGTTTGGACCTGGCTTCGGAGGACAAATTGACTAGCCTTTTCCTAGGGTAATCGACCCCTGATTTCAACAGGAATAACGGGGACCTGGGGAATCTACCCTAGCGGATCCTCCACTGGTTATAATGAAGCTAGCGGAGGAATGGAAGTGAAATTTCTTATTGATATGGGGCAACGTATTCAGTTCTAAATCAAGCATTAATGCCTTCACAGAATTATTATGTTAGGGTAAAAGGTGTGTTGTGGTTTAACCCGGCCGGCAGCTAAACACCAAGCAGCTGTTCGCTCACCCTCCCCCTCCCTCTCTGGGACGGGGGAGAGAAATGGAAACTGAAGCCCGTGAGTTGAGATAAAGACAGTTTAATAAGACAAAATAATAATAATAATAATAATAATAATAATACAATGGTGATAATAGTACCACTACTAATAATGTGTACAAACAAGTGATGCACGGTGCGGTTGCTCGCCGCCCGCTGACCGATGCCCGGCCTGGACCCGAGTGGTCCGGCCCCCTCCCCCCGGCTAGCCACCCCTATGTATTGTTTGGCCTGGCGTCGGATGGTATGGAATGCCCCTCTGGCTGGTTTGGGTCGCCTGTCCTGGGTCTGTCCCCTCCCGGCTCTTGCTGCGCCCCCAGCCTGCCTGTTGGCAGGACGGGGCGGGGGGGGCTGAGGTGTCCTTGGCTTGGTATGGGCACTGCTCTTTAACAATTAAAACATCGGGGTGTTATCAGCACTCTTCTCATCCTAAGCCAAAACACAGCATTCTACCAGCTACTAGGAAGAAAATTAACTCTGTTCTAACTGAAACCAGGACAAGGTGTAACCGAAAAGGCTTATTTTTGTAAACCTTTGAAGTACAAGTTACGGAAAAAATGGGGCATACACAGATTTTTATCTATGCCTAGCTCCTCATGGGCACTCTTAGGTAGAGATTTATTAGAGCAAGTAGGAACAGAAATTGTCTTTGAAAAAGGGAAAATGGAATTAAGAATAGGAGAAAAGCAACTAATAAATGTGTTAAGCTTGGCACTAATACAAACTGACCCTAAAAGTGAAATACCTTTAGAGATCACAGATCAAGTATGTCCAGGAGTTTGGGCTACTGAAACCCCTGAAAGAGGTAAAACTGTGACCTTAATAATTATTAAATTAAAGCCAGGAGAGAAACCCATTAAGGTTAAGTAATATCCTTTGAGGATAGAAGATAGGAAAGGAATTAAAGAGATAATTAATAAATTTTTACAGTATGGATTATTGATTGAATGCGAATCAGAATACAATACACCCATATTGCCAATTAAAAAGGCAGATGAAAAAGTTATAGGCTAGTTCAGGATTTGAGGGCCATAAATAAAATCACTGAGGATATACATCCAGTAGTGGCAAACCCTTATACTTTGCTGACTAAATTAAAGAATAGTCAAGTCTGGTTTACCGTACTGGATTTAAAAGATGCCTTCTTCTGCCTAGGCTTAGCCACAGAAAGCCAAAACCTATTCGCCTTTGAATGGGAAAATCCCGATTCAGGCAGAAAGACGCAGCTTACGTGGACATTACTACCTCAAGGATTCAAGAATAGCCCCACTATTTTTGGAAACCAATTAGCAAGGCAACTCGAAACATGGATACCTCCGGACACTGAAGGTGCTTTGTTACAATATGTAGATGATCTCTTAATAGCTACCGAGACTAAAGGGAGTTGGATTCAATGGACTATAAGTTGTCTTAATTTTCTGGGTTTAAATGGATATCAAGTCTCTTGACAGAAAGTCCAGCTGGCTCAACAAAGTGTGACCTATCTGGGATTTGAAATTTCGGAAGGACAACGAGAACTAGGAACTGAACATAAGGAAGTCATTTGCCGGACTCCAGAACCTCAAATGGTAAAGGAGCTACAAAGCTTTTTAGGAATGACAGGTTGGTGTCGCCTTTGGATTTATAATTATGGACTATTGGTAAAGCCTCTATGTGAATTGATAAAGATTAACCAGTCAAAGTTAGTCTGGACTGGAGAAGCACAAAAAGTCTTTAAACAACTTAAACAAGAATTGATGATTTTGAAATATCAAGCAATATTGGTAGAACAGGACAACGTGGAAATTGTGATAATTCATATTGTGAATTTAGCCTCTTTTCTTAGTGATGCTCCGGCACAAGCTGTGATTCACGATTGTTTAGAAACTCTAGAGACTGTGTATTCCAGCCGACCAGACCTTAAGGAGGAGCCCATGGAAGATGCGGAAGAAACTTGGTTCACGGATGGGAGCAGTTTTGTTATGCAAAGACAACATAAAGCTGGATATGCTATAACAACTACTCAGCAGGTAATCGAGTCTAAGCCTTTACCCCCTGGAACATCAGCTCAAAAGGCGGAGATAGTTGCTCTCACGAGAGCATTGGAACTGGCAGCGGGAAAAAGGGTAAATATTTGGACAGATTCTAAATATACATTTGGCGTGGTACATGCTCATGGAGCAATTTGGAAAGAACATGGATTGCTGACCGCTCAGTGAAAACACAAAGTATGCTGAAGTAATTTTAAAATTGTTAGAGGCTGTAAAACAACCAGAAAAGGTAGCTATCATGCATTGTCAGGGACACCAAAAGGGGAACACCGATTTTGAAATTGGAAATCGATTGGCAGAGGCTAAGCAGGCAGCTGAAATAACTGAGGTGAAGGCATTGTCTTTGATACCAGACGGTAAAATCCAAACTATATCCAAATTATACAAAAGAAGACTTAAAATTAATTGAAGATTTGAAAGGTAAAATGAAACCAGATGGATGAGTATATTTAAAAGATAACCACATAGTAATACCCTCTAGTTTGACATGGCCCATAGTTCTTACAGAACACAATAAAACGCATTGGGGAGCTGGCACACTGCATAAGAGCCTGAGTCAGACATTAGTGGGACGATATGATAAAACAAGTAACTCAACAATGTAGCATTTGCTTACACAATAACCCCAATACCAAGGATAGAATAAAATTTGGAATAATCGGTAAAGGAAATTATTCGGGGCAACAGTGGCAAATTGATTTTTCAGAACTCCCTAGAAAAGGGGGGTATCATTATTTACTGGTTCTGACTGACACGTTTTCAGGAAGGCCTGAAGCCTTTCCCTGTCAAACAAACAAAGCAAGAGAAGTGGTTAAAGTCTTGTTAAATGAAATAATACCATGCTTTGGGATTCTAGTAGCAATGTCTTCTGATAGAGGTTCACATTTTTGTGCGCAAGTGGTACAACAGATAAGTAAGATTCTAAAGATAGATTGGCAACTGCATACTCCTTATAGACCACAGGCAAGTGGACAGGTAGAAAAAATGAACCATTTAATTAAACAATAAATAGCTAAAATTGGATAAGAAGCTAATTTGTCATGGCCTCAATCCCTCCCTTTAGCATTACTTGGAATTAGAGTTAAACCTAGAATAAAAGGGAATTTGAGTCCCTTCAAAATCTTATATGGAAGGCCATAGCAATTTCTATTTAGTGGAGAGGACCTAACGCAGTTAGGATCAGAATATTTATATGCTTATATAACTGAACTTCAGAAACAATTAAATAAAGTACATACATTTGTTTTAGGGACCAGGGCTAGAGGGTTGGATCAACCAATCCACCCCTTTAAGCTCGGGAATTATATATATATAAAGACTTTTTCAGGACAACTCCTACAGGAAAAATGGAAGGAAAGTGGATGGGAGCATACCAAGTATTACTGACAACACACACCGCCATTAAGATTAAGAAGCAAGCAGCTTGGATCCACAATTCAAGGGTGAAGAAGGTCCCGGCGAGGATATAGACCACCACTCCAATTGGACCAACAAAATTACGGTTTTCCAGATCCTAATGATTGCAGGGGTGCGGTTCTCGGATTTGGGGTGGGCAACTTGGGATGAGAACTTACACCTGACCTTAATACAAACAATTTCTCAAGTAACTAATAAGACGAACTGTTGGGTATGCACCCATCTGCCACAGCATGGGAATAAGGGTGTATCGTTAATTGGGATTCCCTTGCCTGCAAACTTATCTTGGACTAATTTGTGGGAAAACACATCTTGGGGTCGAAAATATTAAGAAGTTTTGGAACTAGAAGTGAGTAGCTTCATGCCGTTAGAATCCTATTATGTATGTGTACAAAGGTGTAACCCGCCTAAGGGTATAGGAAAACAGCATTGTATAAATACGGATACTACCTATGTGGGAAATCAGACATCTTGTAATTGAACAATTGATATTAGTGCGACTAGCGGCTGGGCAAATTCAACCAGCTGGACGGTTCCAGAAGGAAAAGGGTGGTATTGGCTATGCAACGATACAGCCCGTAAGGTCTTGCCTGAGAATTGGAAGGGAACTTGCACTCTTGGAGCGGTAGTCCCCAATATGACAGTACATGATGTAGTGCCTCGAGGTTACTTGAGAACTCATATGCGGAGAATCAGACGAAAAATTAACAATCCATTGATAGAGAGACACACCGCTTTTCATAGTTTCGTTCGATGGTTTATCCCATGGTTAGGAGTGAGTGAATTGGAAAAGGCAATAGTTAATATTTCTGCAATTATAGAGAAGTTAGAAAACAAAATTCTGGATGCTATAAAGGCTCAACAAGAAGAGATATCTAGTTTATCACAGGTAGTATTACAAAATCGGATGACCCTAGACTTGTTACTGGCCACTCAAGGGGGAGTCTGTACAGTAATAAACACAAGTTGTTGTATGTATGTAGATCAGAGTGGAAGGATCTCTACCGACCTGGAAGAAATATGGAAGCAGACCAGGATCCTACATGAGATCAGTAAAGATGATCTTTCATGGAGTTTTAGTGAACTATGGACTAAGTTAACCTCCTGGTTGCCCAATTTCCAATGGTTGAAACAAGTATTCATTGCTCTAATCGTATTAGTAGTGTTAGGAATATTTGTGTGCATGTTGTTTAGATGCCTGCTTTGTTGTGTTACTGTAAATAAAGAAAGTATCTGATGCAAAAGAATTTGCATGGGAAAAGAAAAGGGGGGATTGATTAAGGAGGTACTGGGGAGGTATTGGGGAGGCAAGGGCAATCCCCAGACATGGACTGTATATCTCGAAACAAGACACTGGAACTCATGATAAGGAAGCGGCAGACGGACAGAGAAACGAATGTAAGGACTATAAATCTTGAAACTGGACATTGGAATTCATTATAAAGATACAACAAACGGAAGAATTAGCAACAACCAGCTCTTGCAATTAAGAAACCTGCCAATTCAGCAGATTCCTGACCAAAGGTGAAAAGTACACTGTGAGGAAGACTCGGGGTCTTCCTCCCAAAGACCCCTGCCCACGTCCCAAAGACCCCTGCCCACAATTCTTGGGAGGCTCTACGCAGGCGCAAGGTGCCAAAAGGCTAATTAGCATGAGAAGCGAGGGAAGGCGGGGATAGGTAATGAATATGTATAGGCACTTGTAGAATATTGATAGATTGATTGTATAAATTCAAGACTGCTTTCCGCTTTGGGTATGCACGATAGGTGGAGAGATCCCCCGTGCATCCAGCGCTACAATAAAGAATATACCACTTAAAGGAATTTCGGCTTCGATCTTTGAATCAGAGCCTTCAGCATGAAAGACCCCTAGAGACCCCCAGAAGAGACCCCAGAGGAGACTGCGCATGCTCCAGTAGGAGAGACTGCACCCCGGAAGCTAATTTTAATAATCTATTTTTTTTAGAAGTAGTAATGAATATGTATTAGTCTAGGAGCATAAAAATCAGCTGCTTGATGTAACTGGTGTGCGTCCTGGTGGAGCGGAGACTCCCGGTGCACCCAGCGCTGTTTGCTTACCTCTATTCCTTTATATTCTTTCATAGAAGACAGCAGAGATGCTTGTGGATACCGTCCAGTTGGATTCTGGATGAATACGACTGATTCGTAAGATACCGTTCGGTTGGGTAAAGGTGCGGTTGCTAGTGTTTGTGTGTGAGAGTGTAACTGAGACTTCTAAAGTCCGTGTGGAGGTCTTTTTGTTTTCTCACCAGTTCTAATCTCCTGTCGGGGGTGCTGGGCTGGTGAAGAGAGGGATACGTGGGTGGGTGATAGGTCCTAAACCCCCTGCAAGACACTCTCACTAGGGGCAACCAAGGACTGTGGGAATTGCCACTAGTAAAATTCCCGGATGGGTCAGATAAAATCGAAGACCAAGGACCAGAAAGGGAGCAAATTACCAGATATATGACCAAAAAGTCCATTACGAATAATGATTAGAAATTGGAACAATAGGGGCCCCAGAAAATTAAAGAGGAAATTAAAAATGATCCTGTATTATATGATAGAATGACCAAAAGAACTCTTAAGACCCCATGTATTTTGATCCACGGAGGACGGGGTCTGTCAGGCTTTGAACATTAATAGTAGAATACCCATGGATCCAGAAAAGAGCAAGCTGAAACATTGGAATTAGAAATTTGAGAGCAATTGATTAAGAATGAATATGTGCTACATTTGTGCCTGTGCTGCACTTATACCACCAGATAACAGGAGCCTCTCGGACCCCGAGAACCAGATCAAAAACAACCTCATGGTTCGGACTTTAATCAAGGGGTCTGAGATAAGGAGGACTGCTCACAAAGGGACAGCTTAGGAATATGTATATGTATAGGAATGTTCATGTATATGTAACTCTTTACTAGAGCAATTTGCCACGTTAGGCGTGCACGACTTTGGTGGGACTACCCGCCCCGTGCTGCATGGAACTGAGTAAACATACCTACTTTACAATCTTACTGATTGTGGAGTCAGCTTTCTGTGAGTCATTTTGGTGAGCCAGGCAGGAGACACTCTGCTCGGCTGCGGGATCGGCTGCAGCGCGGACGCCCCTAGGTGCACCCTGAGCGTTTTTGCTCGGAGGGGACTCCACTCTCAGCTGCTCACCGCAGGAGCAAAGATCTCCTGAAACTGCAGACAAACGGTATGTTTTCAGCTGCTGGAGGGATACTAACTGGAGTGTTAATAATTGTATGTGTTTTTATGTATGTATTTTGTGTTGACATTTTGTATATTGTAATATTTGCATATTGTATGTATTTTGTGTTGAAAGTATTTGTGTAAATGTAAGGGTTTGAAACAAAGTGTTACAAGTCACTTCACGAAGAACACAGTCAGAGACAATACTTGTTTGGTTGGTTATCATTCTAAATTATATTCCTGTGGTATGAATGAGATGTGCTGGAGGCCTCCGTGTGCGATTGTGCTGTGTGAGTGAGACGCAGCGTTGCTGCAAAGCGAGTGCAGAGTTCCGATCCGTTGTTCCGTACTCTCCACAAGGGGAGTGGGCAGAGACGAACGAAGTGCTTGACAGACTGAAAAGAAGTGCTGTTTTATCCAAGTTTTGAGTGGTGGTGCCCAGTGTATCTTGTGTATCTTGTGTATCCTATTTTTGCTCTTAAATGTTTTGACTGTGACAAGAAAAAGGCAGGAGCATGATATGACATGCTTTCTGCAACATATGAGGCCTGCACAGGCCGAGACCTGGACTCGCTGAGACCTGAACAGGCCGAGAGACCGGAGCGGTGCCGAGAGACTGGAGTGGCGCTGGGAGACCCGAGACACTACGGAGGGACTACCACTGGACGGAGAGAGCCCTGAGAGACGCTGCAGAGCCACGGACGGCTCTGAGAGACACAGAATAGACCGGACAGAAGCCGGAAAACACGGGGAATTGAAGTAATTGCGGGACATCCAAGATCGAGTTGCTACGGGAGACCAGAGGCGTCAGTGGACACCGGTAGCCGACCCTCACCGTGTGGCCAGTCGGCACAGAGCAGAGGGGCGGACATCAGGACCCTGCAGCCTGTCTGACGTAACCATGGAGGCAGCGGCAGCAGCGGCTGTGCTGCTTCACTCTAGCATTCTTTTTATAAAAGGTTTATCTTGCAATGCAAAAAAGACTATTAGTCCCCAGATTGGTGTTATAACTGTTACTAATGACGACTAAGCTCTATTGCAGGGCAGGAGTGCAGAGACGCAGATTACACTGCCAAATGACCACCAGCAGGCTCTTTCACAAACCTAAGGTTGCAGCTGGCACTGCCTGCAGCCATATAGCAGACGTTACACTCTCTTTCCTAACTAGTAATCATGTGTCTCATCCATTTGTGGTGAATGGTCAGTGGCAAAAAGAAAAGGAGGATGCCACTGACACTAACAGCATGGGTAATAGGAGTAGTATAAGTGACACAGGTGACGGTGCGAGGCGAGGCGCTCTGCCTGCTGCTCGCCTTCGCCTGACTGTGCACTGCTGCCGACGGTGCTAGAGTAAAATGTGAAGACTGCTCAGATGGCAGTGATGAGAGTGTTTGTGTGAAGAAGATGTGTGAAGAAGATGTGTGCTGAATCTGACTTTGTGTGCAACAGTGGTCAGTGTGTGCCAAACAGATGGCAGTGTGATGGGGATCTGGATTGTGAAGATGGGTCTGATGAAAGTGCTGAGCTGTGTCATATGAGAACAGTGTCATGGAAATGTGATGGTGAAAAAGACTGTGACAGTGGAGAAGATGAAGAGAATTGTGGCGATGTGATAGAGATCCTTACTGTAAGGATGGAAGAGATGAAATTAACTGCCCTTCCTGGACCTGTAGGCCAGACCAGTTCAGATGTGAACTGTGTCCATGGGAGTAGGCAGTGCAGTGGTGTGAGAGACTGTCTGGATGGCACTGATGAAGCAAACTGTAACAATGTTATTCAGTGCTCTGGACCTGGCAAATTCAAGTGCAGAAGTGGAGAATGCATAGATATCAATAAAGTGTGTAACCAGCAGAGAGACTGCAAGGACTGGGGTGATGAGCCCCTGAAGGAATGCAACATAAATGAATGTGACTGTCCAGCTGTGAAACTGTGGAGATAGTGATGAATGCCAAAACCCTGTAGTCAAATCTGTATCAACCTGAAAGGCTATCAGATGAATCCTGCTACAGGAACCTGGAAAGGGCCATACGGCAAAGCAAATTAAATAACTGCTATTTAACTTGTCAGAAGATAAAAAATAAAGTGTTTCAACAAGCAGCCACGGGAGGGAAGAATCACTGAACCCTCGATGTGAGGGACTGTACCTTGTTTTACTGACTACTGAAACAGCTGTGAGAACTGCAGAAAGGGACCCACGCATCCAGAATAAAAGGACCAGTAACTACTGAAACTTGGAGGGTTGAGTCCGCTCCTGGGAAACTGAAACTCAAGCTAAGGGAGAACTAATATTCTGGCAACGAGGCTCTGCATGAATTAAGGATGCCAAATAAAAAGGACAAGCCTAAAGGGAGAAAAGGGAGAAGGCAAGACTGGGGCAGGACCCTCCACTGTGGTGTGTATGGTCTACCGAGGGAGGCAACCCCTATCGGTATTGACTGCCGAATGAGAGGGCCTCGACCGGACTTCTCCCACACTAAGATCAGGTTGTCCCGAGAAAATAACATAAAAAACCTCTTTTTTAAACCTATATAAAATTGTGATTCGTTTTACAGGAGCTGGATCACCCTGACAGGCCGAACGGTAACACAAGTCTGAATCGACCCTGAAGGCGTTTGCCTATTATGATCCAGCTACATGGGCAGAAGACAGATCCTGGGGCTATAGGACCTCAGTATATATACTTAATAGAATAATTAGGTTATTAGCTGTAATAGAAATAGTTATAAATGATGAGAACTGATCTAAATGAGTTATAAAGATGAGAACTGCTTTGTATCAAAATTGCCTAGCTTTGGATTGTTTGCTAGCACAAGAAGGAGAAGTCTGTGGAAAATTTAACTTTAGTAATTACTGTTTAAAGATTGATGAAAAGGTGTTTCTTCCTAGTAACTGATAGAATGTTATGTTCTGGTTTAGGATGAGAAGAATGTTAATAATATGCTGATGTTTTAATTGTTTTTAATTGTTACAGAGCAGTGCTTACACCAAGCCAAGGACCAAGCCAAATTCAGCTTCTCACTGTCCTGCCAGCAGGCAGGCTGGGAGGAGGGCCGGACTGCTCGGGGTTAGGTTGGGCATCGGACAGCAGGTGGTGAGCAATTGCATTGTGCATCACTTGTTTCGTACACATTATTACTAGTAGTACTATTATCATCATTATTGTTATTATCTTCTTGTTTTTATCTCAACTCACAGGCTTCACTTTCCCATTTCTCTCTCCCATCCCAGAGAAGGAGGGGGGAGGTGAGCGAGCAAACACAAACCTGGAAGGATATGGAATGGGATTTATTTTCATGGCTGCCTGGTGGACCATGGGTCAAAAGAGTGTTATTTTTATTGTTATGTGGTGTAATTACGTTATTATTTGTACCTTGTATGATACCTTGTCTTACATTATTAATACACCGGGTGATAAATAGTACATTTGTAATAACTTCATTAAAAAAAGAAGGGAATATGTCAATTATGATGCTTAAGAATTGGACCCTCCAAGAACAAACTGATGAAATCCAATTATTAATAACAGAAGAGACACGAATTGGGGATGTTAAAAAGAAGATAAGGGATTGTGAGGAATGTTTTAACAATTCGTGTCCATAAAGAACAATTCTGTTTGAATCCTGTCTGCCTCTGGGCCCTGCACTGGCAATTTAATTCTTGAACCTCAGCTGCAGTGTGTCCCAGTCTCCCCCTCATTCTAGTCAATTTATCACTCCTTAAATTTATGAACCTGTTTGCTTTTGTTATTCCGGACTTCTATTTCTAACACTGCTATAGATGTGTCTGTGAATGGCTGGGGAAGAATGTTTTAATTACTCGTGAAGCTGTTTGTGTTTGATGTCTGGGAGTTTCAGAACAACTGATAACAACTAGTGACTGTTATGGGATACTATGCGGATCTTTGGTATCTGGTTAGGGGGGCCGAGGGATTAAGAGGAAGGAAAAAGAAGCTGAAGGACGGCTGGGAGACAAGTCTTGAAGAGAATGTTCTATAAACTTGGTATGGTGCCAAGTAAGTACAAAGGGGGAGAGGAAGACTACGAGCCTTCAGCATGAAAGACCCCTAGAGACCCCCAGAAGAGACCCCAGAGGAGACTGCGCATGCTCCAGTAGGAGGGACTGCACCCCGGAAGCTAATTTTAATAATCTATTTTTTTTAGAAGTAGTAATGAATATGTATTAGTCTAGGAGCATAAAAATCAGCTGCTTGATGTAACTGGTGTGCGTCCTGGTGGAGCGGAGACTCCCGGTGCACCCAGCGCTGTTTGCTTACCTCCATTCCTTTATATTCTTTCAATAAATCCTATTTTTTTATTTAATCCTAATTTGAATCCTGAGCCATTTATAACAAAGGTTAGGTTAACTTTAAGGTTTATGTTAAGTGTAAGTGTAAGGGTAACGGAGACAGTAAAGGTAAGGGTAAGGGGAATGGTAAAGTTAAGGCTACAAGTACGTGTTAGGATATGGGTTATGGTAAGGGTAAGGGTTAGGGTAAGGGTAAGGGTTAGGGTAATGGTTAGGGTTAATTTTAGGGTTAGGGTGAGGGAAACATAAGGGTAAGTGTTAGGGTAATAGTTAAGGGTAAGGTTAAGGTTAAGAGTAAGTGTAACTTTTAGGGTAAGGGTTAGGGTTAATGTAAGGGTCAGGGTAAGGGCTGGGGTAAGGTTTAGGGTTAGGGTTAGGTTAAGGGTAAGGATTAGGGTAAGGGTAAGGGTATGGATAAGGATAAGTGTAAGTGTTAGGGTAAGGGTAATGTTAAAGGTAACAGTAAGTGTAAGGAGAAGGGTTAGGGTAAGGGTAAGAGTAAGGGTATTGGCAACAGTAAGGGTGAGGGTTACAGTAAGGGTAAGTGTAAGGTTTAGATTTAGGCTAAGGGTAAGTGTAGCAGAAAGGGTAAGGTTTACTGTAAGGTTTAAGGTTTCGGCTTAGGTTAAGGGTAAGGGTAAGGGTAAGGGTAATTGTACGAGTAATTGCTAGGGTAAGTGTAAGCGTAAGTGTACATGTAAGTGTTGTTGTAGGGCTTATGGTAAGGGTAAGGTCAAGGGTAAGGTTTATGTTAAGGGTAAGTGTAAGGGTAACAGATAGAGTAAGGGTAAGGGTAAGGTTAAGGGTACAAATATGTGTTAGGGTATGGGTTATGGTATGGGTAAGAATTAGGGTAAGTATAAGGGTAAAGGTAAGTGTAAGGGTACAGGTCAGGGTAAGGGTTAGAGTAAGGGTTAGGGTTAGGGTTAGGGTTAGGGTAAGTGTAAGGGTTAGGGTTAGTTTTAGGGTTAAAGTCAGGAAAATGTATGCGTAAGTATTAAGTTAATGTTAAGGGTAAGGTTAAGGTTAAAAGTAAGTGTAAGGTTTAGGGTAGAGGTTAGGGTTAATGTAAGGGTCAGGATAAGGGTTGGGGTAAGGTTTAGGGTAAGGGTTAGGTTCAGGATAAGTGTTAGGGTAAGGGTAAGGTTAATGGTAACCGTAGGGTTACGGTAAGGGTAAGAATAAGGGTATGGGTAATGGTAAGGGCGAGGGTTAGGCTAAGGGTAAGTGTAAGGTTTAGATTTAGGCTAAGGGTAAGTGTAGCAGAAAGGGTAAGGTTTACGGTAAGGGTAAGTGTTAGGATAAGGGTAAGGTTTAGGGTTAGGTTAAGGGTAAGGGATAGGGTAAGGGTAAGGGTTACGGTAACGGTAAGGGTAAGGGTAAGGGTTACCGTAAGGGTACGGGTACGGGTAGAAGTATGTGTTAGAGTATGGGTTATGGTAAGGGTAAGGGTTAGGGTAAGGGTAAGTGTTGGGGTAATGGTTAGGGTTAATTTTAGGGTTAGGGTGAGGGAAAAGTAAGGGTAAGTATTAGGTTAAGGTTAAGGGTAAGGTTAAGGTTAAGTTTTAGGGTTAGGGTTAATGTAAGGGTCAGGGTAAGGGTTCAGGTAAGGTTTAGGGTTAGGGTTAGGTTAAGGTTAAGTGTTAGGGTAAGCGGAATTTGTATGGATAAGGATTAGTGTAAGGGATAGGGTAAGGGTAAGTGTTCGGGTAAGGGTAAGGTTAATGGTAACCGTAAGTGTAAGGGTAAGGGTTAGGGTAAGGGGAAGAGTAAGGGTAAGGGTAGGGGAAGTCTAAGGTTATGGGTCAGGGTTAAAAGTTAGAGTAAGGGTTAGGGTTAGGGTTAGGTAAGGATAAGTGTTAGGGTAATGGTTACGGTTAATTTTAGGGTTATGTTGAGGGAACATAGCAACAGTGCGCGCAGTCGCAGAATATACCAGGATGTGCTGAGTAATCCCAGAATTAGCAAGGTATAAAAAGGGACCCTGGCAGGGGTGAGGTGCGTGCCGTTGGCGGAGCTGAGACTCCCCGGCTGCCCAGTGCTGTTTTGCTTGATGTTTGCTTACTCAATAAATTTCTTTCTATGATTAATACAATGCTCTCTGAAAATTAATTAAGGGGGCAACTTATAACACTTTGGACGCTCAAAACCCAAACCCAAAAACTTTGGACGCTCAAAACCCTATCCCGAAAACAGGACGCTCAAAGCCCTAACCCAAAATCATTAGGATGCTCCAAGCCCTAACCCAAAAACATTCGGACGCTCAAAACCCAAACCCAAAACATTAAGATGCTCCAAACCCTATCCGGAAAACATTAGGAAGCTCAAAGACCTATCCCAAATACTTAGGACGCTCAAAACCCTATCCTGGAAACACTGAGATGCTCAGAACCCTATCCTCAAAATTTAGGACGCTCCAAACCCTAACCCAAAAACATTAGGACGCTCAAAGCCCCAACCCAAAACATTAGGACGCTCCAAACGCTATCCTGGAAACATTAAGATGCTCAAAACCCTATCCTGAAAACTGAGGATGCTCATTACCCAGACCCAAAATATTAAGATGCTCAAAACCCTAACCCAACTACTTAGGATGCTTGAAAGCCGATCCCAAAAAATTAGGGCACACAAAAGCCTAACCCCAAAAATTAAGATGCTCAAAATCCAAACCCCCAAAATTAGGATACTCAAAACCCTGGCCCTGGAGAACCTAACCTGAAAAAAAAAAAAAAAAAAAAAAAAAAAAAAGATCTTAAAACCCTAACCGTAAATAACTGACCAAAAATAAAACCTTAAGACTCTAACCCTAAAAAACATATCAACACTACAACCCAAAAAACTCTAATACCCTAACACGCTAACCCTGAAACCCTTAAAACCCTAACCCCCAAATCCTTAAAACCCTAACCGTTAAAACTCCAACCCTAAAAACCTTAAAATCCTAAACATAAACCCTGAAACCTCTTACCCTGCAACCCAACCCTAGTGCCCAATCCCTGAAACCTTAAAACCCTGAATCAATCTGTAGCAAATAGCATAGGCTGAGTCGAGGATCTCAGTACAGTAGCATTATTATTCGAGATTACAATGGCGGGTGTCCCACAAGCAGGAGGGTGCCTACTAATTCCATACACAGTTTATACACTTTTTTTTTCTGCTGAGGACCGGGACCCTCCCGACCCTCCCCTGTTTCCCCTTTAACTGTGCTATTCAAGGTTCATAATCTAGCTGGTGCTTCACAGAAAATACACAGCTGCTGGCCTGTTACAAGTCACATTTCTTTTGAGGTTTTTACTCTTTGAGGTGGTAACGTTTCTTACGCCGTGATTTCCACCTAATTGCTGTAAGGATTCTGGTTGTCTGCGTTTTACAAGGTTGTCTGTTATAATAAATAAAAGTCCCAAATAGGATTACAATCAAAGTTTACAATTCACTGAATGAATAGAGGTAAGCAAACAGTGCTGGGTACGCCGGGAGTCTCTGCTCCACCAAGACGCGCACCAGTTATACACCAGTTACCTCCCTTAAGGGATATAGAGAAGCCCTCTCAGATACATCCGTCCTACTTCTCCTGCATGCGGCCGGAGGTCGGTCTAATTCTGGTGCTGTTGGTGGTGGAAGCTGGGGCAACGGTGGTACTGGTGGCGATACCACAGCCACCGGAGGGGGAGCCGCCGGGAGTGGATTGTTAGGATATGGAGGTGGTAGCTTATCCAACGGCTCACGTTTATCTTCTTTTTCTTTTTCATGTTCTTCTTGTTCTTCAAATTTCTTACCTGCTTTTAGTGTAAATATTGAGGCTGGAAAAGGACGTGAAGTCCTCCTGATCCATAATCCTGCATAATCACTTTCTTCCTGGCTAAAAGGTTCCTTTGAATTAACATGGATATTTAAGGCCTGGCAAATCCAGTCTTCGAAGGATCCAAAAACAGGCCAAAAGACATGTAGTCTTAAAGGCTCCTTTGGCCATTCTGTCACACAATACTGGACCATTTTTAATTTACTTTTTCCTTTTCTGGGGTCCCTATCATTCCAATTTCGAATCGTTATTCCTAATGGACTTTCTGGTGGTATGACTGGTAATTTGCTCCCTTTCTTCTGGTCTCTGGTCTTCGATTTTGTCTGACCCATCTAGGAATTTTACTCTGGCAATTCCCACAGCCCTTGGTTACCTTAGTAAGAGTGTCTTGCAGGGGGTCGAGGACCTATCACACACCCACAAATCCTATAGGAATCCCTTCGGTCCTTCACCGGCCAAGTCCCTCACGGGAGATTGGAACCGCGGTTAGAAGACCTCCACAATCGCTTCAGAACTAAGTTCCATCTCAGTCACACTCTTACACACACAGGCAACCGAACCCCACCCAACCGAACAGTATACGCTTTAAATGCTTACGACTCCGTCATCTTCGTTCGGATCTTCACGCACACAATTATGGGCAAAATATAGTGCTGCAGCTGGCAAGGGAGCTGAAAAAAAGAATCAGAAACTTTGCTTACCTTTATTCAGGTTCAAGATGCCATTAGTTCCGACCTGACTCAAACAGCAGCCACCAAATGGTGGGGGTGCCTCTCCTAGATCAAACCAGAAATCAGGAACCAAAGCCCTCCCGGACGAGCGCCCTCTTGTAATAAATGACTGGGTCCCAAATAGGATTGCAATTGAAATTTACAATTTATTAATTGAATAGAGGTAAGCAAGCAGCGCTGGGTGCGCCAGGAGTCTCTGCTCCACCAAGACGCACACAAGTTACATCAGGCGGCTGGTTTTTATGCTGCTAGGCTAATACATATTCATTACTACTTCTACAAAAGGCAGGGTTATTCTAATTAGTTCCCAGAATCCAAACCCTCCCACTGGTGCAGGCGTTATCAGTCTCCGGTGGTCCCTCTGGGGGCCGCTCGTACTGAAGGCTTGTAGTCTTCCTCCCAGGCTTTTCTCTTGTCCATCTCCTTTGTCCATCTTGGCTGGATGGCAGACACTTGCATAGTGTCCCATGCAACAGTTGTAATAGTTAGCAGTTATTCTGAAACCCCTTTGTTCTCTTATCCCCTATTGACCCGAATTGCTGGACCATTCCTTTGCAAGATTCAAGAACTATATATATTAACCACTCTGGTTTTCTCAGACTTTTCATCATATCATGCGGCCCTAGCATTGTTCCATATTGACACGAATCCGATGAACTCATTTCACACTGTTAAGCTGTCTTATCACTGCAAGCATATCTCAATACCACCTTCCTTCCCTCTACAGGATGTAACTGCGCAAAAACAACATTTTTATTCCCACAACCTTGATCCCCTTACCCTGAAATCCTTATTCCCCTTAAACCTAACAACTCTAACCACAACCCTAACCCTTATTATCAACCCCCTAACGCTAATGACACTGACTTTAATCCAAACCCCAACCTGCCCCTAACCCCAGACAACCAACAACGAAACACACACACACAAAGATGGAAACTACAAAAAAGGCAAAACCCACGATACAGGCCCCAAATCACAAATACGCAACCAAAATGCTACAGAAAAGCCCCAGATGCAGGCCCCAAATGCTACTGCTAGGCCTCAAAAGCTCAAGATGCATCCCAAAGCAAAAATGCAGGCCCCAAACGTTACAGAAAAGCCCCCAAACCCAGGCTGCACAAGTCTACAAGCAGGCCCCAAACTGCCAACAGAAGCAGGCACCAACCACACCCAGATGCAGACCCCAACTGCCCACAAGCAGCTCCTACCCCACCACCCCCTCCCAAGAACTGGACTCCACCCAGACACTGGCCCAAGACCCGGACCCGACCCCCGCCAACCTCCCTACCCTCCCCCCGACACAGGTGTACAAGCAGCTCACAACCCGCCCCTTCAGAGACCGGTCCCACTCCCCCCACCCCCCCCAAGACACGGGATGCGGAGGTGTACAACCAACTCCCAACTCCCTCCCCCTCAAAGGGAGGCCCCAAAGACCCCCAAATGGAGGCTCCTAGAGTAAACAAACAGCTCCCAACTTCCCCAGGCACAGTCCCACCCCGCCCCCCCAAACACAGGCCACAAAGGTGTATAAACAGCCCAGACCCCCCTCCAAGACCATGGCCCCTATAGTGTACAAGCAGCTCCCAACCACCCACAGATGCAGGCCCCAACCCTTCTCAAAAGGGAGGCACCTAGAATGCATGAGCAACTCCCAACCAGCCTAAACATAGGTCCAAAAGTGCACAAGCAGCTCCCAACCCCCCTCAAATACAGACCCCAAAAGTGTACAAGTAGCTCCCCCCCTGAGACAGGACCCAAAGGTGTACAACCAGTTCCCAACACCCCTGAGACACAGGCCCCAACCCCCCCCCCCAGACACAGCGACCCAAATTCTACAAGCAGCTCCTAACCCCTGCCAGGCAGGCCCCCTACCCTATACAAGCAGCTCCCAACCCTCCCCCCCCCCCCCGAGGGAGGCCCCCAAGCCCCCCACAAACACAGGCCCCTACAGTGTACAGGCAGCTCCCAGCCACCCCCAGATGCTGGCCCCAAAGTTGTACAAACAGCTCCCAGCTACCCTGCAGAAACAGATTCCTACATTGTACAAGCAGTTCCCAGCCCGCTAGACACAGGCCCTGACCCCCCACAAATGCAGGCCCCAAAGGTGTACAAGCAGCTCCCACCCCTCCCCCAGACGCAGGTCCCAAGCCCCCCCCCCAAACACAGGCCCCTACAACCAGCACCCAACCCCCTACCCCCGATGCCAGGCCCAAAGGTGTAGAAGCAGCTCCAAACCTCCTCCCTCAACCCAGGCTCCAACAGTGTACAAGCACCTCCCAACCAACCCTCCCCTTCCCCCCCCCCCCCCCCCCCCGCCCCCTGACACAGGCTCCAAAGGAATACAAAGAGCTCCCACCCCTCCCCCAGATGCAGGTCTCAACCCCCCCCTGCCCCCAGAAGCAGGCCCCAAAGGTGTAGAGTCAGCTCCCAACCCCCTCAATGCCGGCCCCTAGGGTCTACAAGCAGCTCCCCCCTTGCCCCCAGATACCGGCCCCCAGACACAGACCCCAAAAGCCTAATCACAGGCCCTGAACTCTAGAGGCAGGCTCCAAAACCCAGGACAAAGCCCCAGTGGTTCGAGACAGGGCCCAAATCCCAGACACAGGCCCCAAACGCTAAACATATGCCAAAAAAAGTATTAGTGCTGGTGCCAAATGTTACAGACAGGCCCAAAAGCCCGAGATGCTCAAGGCTGAGACGTAACTTGGCTTTCTGAATTACTGGAAAGCAGCTTTCATTCTCAGATAATTGTGTGCAGGCTAGATAGGATGGGGCTTCAGGCACCTCTTCACCTGAGGAAACACATTGCCATCAGGCACCGCTGTGCCAGACAAGCTTGTTCTGCTAGAACACCCTACTCAGATGCACTGTGGCATTCAAGTGAACTGCTTTCATGCAAATATAACGACTGATGTTACAACCCACCTTGCCTGTGGCACCTGATGAACAGAAGAGTAAGCCACCGCAGCGCTTCAAAACCATCCCTGCACGTGCCGCTCCTTGTCGCTCTCTGGCCTTATCTCATATCCTTATCCACTTCTGTGGAGAGCCTGCCACAGCACCTGCAAAGCAAGACGGACACCTTTCATAGTCACCTTGTGCTACTTGGTCGTTCTGCTCCAACCCAGCTCATGACCAGCCCCTCTTCTTACACAGCTCTTCAGAGTGCAGTTTGCTCCTTTGAGCCTGTGCGAGACACCTGTGAAAGAAAAAGAAACGCATAGGCCGATGCAGCATCCAAAGACACAGCACAACTAGGTAAGTTACTCTCATCTGCTCCCTTACCTCTGCCGCTTACCAGCCCCCGAGGCAGATGCTTCAATCTACCCTCTTCAAACAGTTACAACACCTCTAAAAGACAAAGAGGGGATGCCTAGAGGAACAGTGAGACCTACAACACAACAACTGCTACATCTGTTCCTCACTCACCTTGCCAGAGGCAGCTCTGCGCGTGACATCCCAGGTTGTACACTGCGTTACCTAACCCTTACCGTAACCCTTACCCTAAACCTTCTCACCCTTACCATTACCCAAATCCTTACCTTTACTTTTTCCTTACCCTTACTCTTTCCTTTAACCATAACCTTACCCTTACCCTATACCTTACTCCAACCCTTCCCCTTACCTTCCCCTCCCCCTTACACTTAACCTAACCCTTACCCTTCTGCTTCCCCTAAAACATATCCTAACACATTCCCTTACCCTTACACTTTCCCTAACCCTTTCTATTACCCTTACACTTACTCTTGCCCTAATCCTTGCTTGCACCCTTACACTTATCCTAACCCTTACCCTTACCCATACTCAAACCCTTACTCTAACCCTTACCCTGACCCGTACCCTTACCCTTACCCTTAACCTAAGCCTAAACCTTAAACCTTACTTTAAAGCTTACCCTTTCTGCTACACTTACCCTTAGCCAAAATCTAAATCTTACACTTACCCTTAGCATAACCCTCACCCTTACCATTACCCATACCCTTATTCTTACCCTTACCGTAACCCTTACCTTTACACTTACGGTTACCATTAACCTTACCCTTACCCTAACACTTATCCTGAACCTAACCCTTACCCTAAACCTTACCCCAACCCTTACCCTGACCCTTACATTAACCCTAACCCTTACCCTAAACCTTACACTTACTCTTAACCTTAACCTTACCCTTAACATTCACCTAATACTTACGCATACGTTTTCCTGACTTTAACCCTAAAACTAACCCTAACCATTACCCTAACATTTAACCTTACCCTAACCCTAACCCTTACTCTAACCCTTACCCTGACCTGTACCCTTACCCTTACCCTTGCCCTTATACTTACCCTAATTCTTACCCATACCCTAACACATATTTGTACCCTTAACCTTACCGTTACCCTTAACCTTACCCTTACCCTTACTCTATCCCTTACCCTTACGCTTACCCTTAACATAAACCTTACCCTTGACCTTACCCTTACCATAAGCCATACAACAACACTTACATGTACACTTACGCTTGCACTTACCCTAGCAATTACTCGTACAATTACCCTTAACCTTACTATTAAGCTAACCCTAAACCTTACCCTTATCCTAACACTTACCCTTATCCTAAACCTTACCCTTTCTGCTACACTTACCCTTTGCCTAATTCTAAACCTTACCCGAACCCTCACCCTTACCTAAATCTAACTAAAATCTAACCATTACCCTAACGCCTCACCCTTACAATATACATATTTTTACCCTTTACCTAAACCTTTACCCCAACCCTTACCTTGACCCTTACATTAACCCTAATCCTTACACTAAACCTTAAACTTACTCTTAACCTTAACCTTAGCTGTAACCTAATACTTACTCTTACGTTTCCCTCACCCTAACCCTAAAATTAACCCTAACCATTACCCTAACACTTACCCTTACCCTAACCCTTACTCTAACCCTTACAATTACCCGTACTTTTACACATACCCTTACACTTACCCTTACTCTTAAACTTACACTAACCCTTACCCTTAACTAAATCTAACCCTTACACTAAACATCATCCTTACCCTTACCATTATCCCTTCTCTTACCCTTATCCTAAACATTTCCCAAACCCTTACCCTTACATTAAACCTAACCCTTACCATAACTCTTAACCTTATCCTTAAACTTAACCTAATACTTACCCTTCCGTTTCCCTCACCCTAAACCTAAAATTAGCCTAACCATTACCCTAACACTTACCCTTACTCTAACCCTTACCCTGAACTTAAGTGTAAGTGTTAGGATAACGGTAACCTTAAGGGTGACCCTTAAGCTTATCCTTAATGTTTATGGTTAGGTTAAGGGTAATTGTACGAGTAATTACTAGGATAAGTGTAAGCGTAAGTGTACATGTAAGTGTTGATGTATGGCTTATGGTAAGGGTAAGGTAAAGGGTAAGGTTTATGTTAAGGGAAAGTGTAAGAGTAACGGATAGAATAAGGGTAAGTGTAACGGTTAAGTGTTAGGGTAATGGTTAGGGTTAATTTTAGGATTAGGGTGAGAAAAATGTAAGGTTAAGTACTAGCTTAAGGTTAAGGGTAAGGTTAAGGTTAAGAGTAAGTGTAAGGTTTAGGTTAAGGGTTAGGGTTAATGTAAGGTTCAGGGAAAGGTTTGGGGTAAGGTTTAGGGTTAGGTTCAGCTTAAGGGTAAGGGTTGGGGTAAGGTTAAGGGTATGGATAAGGATAAGTGTAAGGGATAGGGTAAGGGTAAGGGTTAGCGTAAGGGTAAGATTAATGGTAAGGTTTATGTTAAGGGTAAGCGTAAGGGTAACGGATAGAGTAAGCGTAAGGGTAACGGTAAGGTTAAGGGTAAAAATATGTGTTAGGGTATGGGTTATGGTATGGGTAAGAGTTAGGGTAATGTAAGGGTAAGGGTGAGTGTAAGGGTATGGGTCAGGGTAAGGGTTAGAGTAAGGGTTAGGGTTAGGGTAAGGGTAAGTGTTAGAATAATGGTTAGGGTTAATTTTAGGGTTAGGGTGAGGGAAACGTAAGGGTAAGTATTGGGTTAAGGTAAGGGTAAGTGTAAGGTTTAGATTTAGGCTAATGGTAAATGTAGCAGAAAGGGTAAGGTTTACGATAAGGGTAAGTGTTAGGGTAAGGGTAAGGTTTAGGGTAACATAAAGGGTAAGGATTACGGTAAGGGTAAGGGTACGGGTAGAATTTGTTAGAATATGGCTTATGGTAAGGGTAAGGTTTAGGGTAAGAGTAAGTGTAAGTGTATGTGTAAGGGTACGGGTCATTGTAAGGGTTAGAGTAAGGGTTAGGGTAAGGGTAGGTGTTAGGGTAATGGTTAGGGTTAATTTTAGGGTTAGGGTGAGGGAAACGGAAGGGTAAGTATTAGGTTAAGGTTAAGGGTAAGGTTAAGGTTAAGAGTAAGTGTAAGTTTTAGGGTAAGGGTAAGGGTTAATGTAAGGGTCAGGGTAAGGGTTAAGGTAAGGTTTAGGGTTAGAGTTAGGTTAAGGTTAAGGTTTAGGGTAAGGGTAAGTTATATGTATAAGGATAAGTGTAAGGGTAAGTGTTAGGGTAAGTGTAAGGATAAGGATAAGTGTACAAGTCAGGGTAAGGTTTAGAGTTAGGATTAGCGTTTGGGTTAGGGTAAGGGTAAGTGTTAGGGTAATGGTTAGGGTTAATTTTAGGTGTATGGTGACGGATAAGAAAGGGTAAGTAGTAGGTTAAGGTTAAGCGTAAGGTTAAGGTTAAGAGTAAGTGTAAGTTTTAGGGTACGGTTTAGGGTTAATGTAAGGGTCAGGGTAAGTGTTTGGGTAAGATTTAGGGTTAGGGTAAGAGTAAGTATATGGGTAATGGTAAGGGTAAGTGTTAGGGTTAGGGTAAGTGTAAGGTTTAGATTTAGGCTAAGGGTAAGTGTAGCAGAAAGGGTAAGGGTTACGGTAAGTGTAAGTGTAAGGATAAGGTTAAGGTTTAGGCTTACGTTAAGGGTAAGGGTAATGCTTTGGTAAGGGTAAGATTAAGGGTAAAGGTAAGGGTTACGGTAAGGGTAAGGGTACTGGTAGAAGTATGTGTTAGAGTACGGCTTATGGTAAGGGTACAAGTAGCTCCCCCCCCAGAGACAGGACCCAAAGGTGTACAACCAGTTCCCAACACCCCTGAGACACAGGCCCCAACCGCCCCCCCAGACACAGCGACCCAAATTCTACAAGCAGCTCCCAACCCCTGCCAGGCAGGCCCCCTACCCTATACAAGCAGTTCCCAACCCTCCTCCCCCCCCCCCCCCGAGGGAGGCCCCCAAGGCCCCCACAAACACAGGCCCCTACAGTGTACAGGCAGCTCCCAGCCACCCCCAGATGCTGGCCCCAAAGTTGTACAAACAGCTCCCAGCCACCCTGCAGAAACAGATTCCTACATTGTACAAGCAGTTCCCAGCCCGCTAGACACAGGCCCTGACCCCCCACACATGCAGGCCCCAAAGGTGTACAAGCAGCTCCCACCCCTCCCCCAGACGCAGGTCCCAAGCCCCCCCCCAAACACAGGCCCCTACAACCAGCACCCAACCCCCTACCCCCGATGCCAGGCCCAAAGGTGTAGAAGCAGCTCCAAACCTCCTCCCTCAACCCAGGCTCCAACAGTGTACAAGCAACTCCCAACCAACCCTCCCCTTCCCCCCCCCCCCCCCCCCCGCCCCCTGACACAGGCTCCAAAGGAATACAAAGAGCTCCCACCCCTCCCCCAGATGCAGGTCTCAACCCCCCCCCCGCCCCCAGAAGCAGGCCCCAAAGGTGTAGAGTCAGCTCCCAACCCCCTCAATGCCGGCCCCAAGGGTCTACAAGCAGCTCCCCCCTTGCCCCCAGATACCGGCCCCCAGACACAGACCCCAAAAGCCTAATCACAGGCCCTGAACTCTAGAGGCAGGCTCCAAAACCCAGGACAAAGCCCCAGTGGTTCGAGACAGGGCCCAAATCCCAGACACAGGCCCCAAACGCTAAACATATGCCAAAAAAAAGTATTAGTGCTGGTGCCAAATGTTACAGACAGGCCCAAAAGCCCGAGATGCTCAAGGCTGAGACGTAACTTGGCTTTCTGAATTACTGGAAAGCAGCTTTCATTCTCAGATAATTGTGTGAAGGCTGATTAAGGAGCTATTGGGGAGGCAAGGACAATCCCCATACAAGGACTGTATATCTCGAAACAAGACACTGGAACTCATGATAAGGAAGCGGCAGGCGGACAGAGAAACGAATGTAAGGACTATAACTCTTGAAACTGGACATTGGAATTCATTATAAAGATACAACAAACGGGAGAATTGGCAACAACCAGCTCTTGCAATTAAGAAACATGCCAATTCAGCAGATTCCTGACCAAAGGTGAAAAGTACACTGTGAGGAAGACTCGGGGTCTTCCTCCCAAAGACCCCTGCCCACGTCCCAAAGACCCCTGCCCACAATTCTTGGAAGGCTCTGCGCAGGCGCAAGGTGCCAAAAGGCTAATTAGCATGAGAAGCGAGGGAAGGCGGGGATAGGTAATGCATATGTATAGGTGCTTGTAGAATATTGATAGATTGATTGTATAAATTCAAGACTGCTTTCTGCTTTGGGTATGCACGATAGGTGGAGAGATCCCCCGTGCATCCAGCGCAGCAATAAAGAATATACCACTTAAAGGAATTTCGGCTTCGATCTTTGAATCAATTTGGCGACCCAGATGGGACAACCTCTCTGCCGGACCGCAGGACCCGCTGGGAACAGGACTCCCTAGGGTACCCCCGGGATTTCCCGGAGGGACGCCTCGACTCACCGGATCACTGCGGAGGCAGACAAGGACCCCATCATTGTAAGTGAGTATATTCTTTATTCTGGTTTGGTTTTCTGGTAGACCGGTCATCTGGAACTGTCTGTAAGTCAGAAGGTGATCTTCTGCGAGGCAGTGTTTGGTATATACTTTGTGGTTAGCACCATAAGTACATGTTTGGGGACCTTAAGGAAGGAGCTCGCTTTAAGGTCCATCTGGAATTGTGTTGTCTATTTCGGTTTTCTGACTCATGGAGTATGGTATTTAACTCTGGTTATTGTTACTGCGATTTTGGCTATTTTCCTGGTGGTAATAGTAGGTTCGTGGCATTGTTATAAGAAAGATATCGTTACGGTGTTACACAGTTCGGTTTTCTGACTTATCGCATGTGGAATTTGACTCTGACTATTGTTACTGTGATTTTGGCAATATTGCTGGTAATAGTAGTTTTGTGGCATCGCTACTGAAAGATATTGCGTGCCCGTATTTTTGTGAGTGATACGTTTTGTGATACGCTTTTGTAAGTAACATGTGTATTCTGAAAGTGTAAACTGGAAACTGGGGGGGCAAACAAGCAGTGAAATTTTAAAGAAAAGTGTGTTAGGATGTGTTTTAAGTCACTGGAAGGATATTGGAGGATCTGCCGGTGGAAGTGTGAACAGGAAAACATTGATAAAATATCGTAATCAGTGGTGGCCGCTTTATAAGCTGGAATGTGGAGAAAAGTGGCCCCTAAATGGAACTTTAAACTATAATATTTTGCTACAGTTAATGTTGTTTTTTGAGAAGCAGAACAGGATGAAATGTTGTATACTGATGTTTCAGCATCTTGGTGGGAAAAGGTAGGGAATTAAGTTGGCCCCTGACTGAACCTTTGATGTTGGCATTAGAGAAGTACAGGCTGGAGAAAGATAAAGGAAGTGTTAAAAGGGTTGTTGAAAGTGTTAAAGGTGTTTGAAGTTGAATGAGCAGGGAAAGAGGATGTAGGAATGTTAATAGTTCTGCCTCTGCCCGAGGCAGAGATCTTAAAATCATGGGTGTTAGCCCTTTAGGGCAAAGGGACCATGATCGGTCCGAGAGAGTTGTCACAGAAACAGAAAAGAGGTACACTCTTAAAACAACCTGAGTTCATGTGCGAGCTCAGATTGCTGATGGGACCGTTCAAGGAACTGTGGACAATTGCATTCCCCGACCGACCCCCACTAAGACCCGAATCATCCTGAAAATTATGAACGGTTAAGTAAATACTAAAACCTGGATGAATTGGGAATTGAGAATATGCTTCCAACAAGGTCTAAAAGAAAGCCCTATGGAATTTTTGGACCAACTCTGAAATGTAATGAAAATAAATAAATAAATAAATAAATAAAACAAAACGGTTTGGACCTGGCTTTGGAGGACAAATTGACTAGCCTTTTCCTAGGGTAATCAACCCCTGATTTCAACAGGAATAACGGGGACCTGGGGAATCTACCCTAGCGGATCCTCCACTGGTTATAATGAAGCTAGCGGAGGAATGGAAGTGAAATTTCTTATTGCTATGGGGCAACGTATTCAGTTCTAAATCAAGCATTAATGCTTTCACAGAATTATTATGTTAGGGTAAAAGGTGTGTCGTGGTTTAACCCGGCCGGCAGCTAAACACCACGCAGCTGTTCGCTCACCCTCCCCCTCCCTCTCTGGGACGGGGGAGAGAAATGGAAAGTGAAGCCCGTGAGTTGAGATAAAGACAGTTTAATAAGACAAAATAATAATAATAATAATAATAATAATAATAATAATAATAATAATAATAATAATAATACAATGATGATAATAGTACCACTACTAATAATGTGTACAAACAAGTGATGCACAATGCAATTGCTCACCACCCGCTGACCGATGCCCAGCCTAACCCCGAGCAGTCCGGCCCCCTCCCCCTGGCTAGCCACCCCTATGTATTGTTTAGCCTGACGTCAGATGCTATGGAATACCCCTTTGGCTAGTTTGGGTCACCTGTCCTGGGTCTGTCCCCTCCCAGCTCTTACTGCACCCCCAGCCTGCCTGTTGGCAGGACAGAGCAAGAAGCTGAGATGTCCTTGGCTTGCTATAAGCATTGCTCTGCAACAATTGAAACATCGGGGTGTTATCAGCACTCTTCTCATCCTAAGCCAAAACATAGCATTCTCCCAGCTACTAGGAAGAAAATTAACTCTGTTCTAACTGAAACCAGGACAAGGTGTAACCGAAAAGGCTTATTTTTGTGAACCTTTGAAGTACAAGTTAGGGAAACAATGGGGCATACACAGATTTTTATCTATGCCTAGCTCCTCATGGGCACTCTTAGGTAGAGATTTATTAGAGCAAGTAGGAGCAGAAATTGTCTTTGAAAAGGGGAAAATGGAATTAAGAACAGGAGAAGAACAACTAATAAATGTGTTAAGCTTGGCACTAATACAAACTGACCCTAAAAGTGAAATACCTTTAGAGATCACAGATCAAGTATGTCCAGGAGTTTGGGCTACTGAAGTCCCTGGAAGAGCTAAAAATGTGACCTTAATGATTATTAAATTAAAGCCAGGACAGAAACCCGTTAAGGTTAAGTAATATCCTTTGAGGATAGAAGATAGGAAAGGAATTAAAGAGATAATTGATAAATTTTTACAGTATGGATTATTGATTGAATGCGAATCAGAATCCAATGCACCCATATTGCCAATTAAAAAGGCAGATGAAAAAGCTATAGGCTAGTTCAGGATTTGAGGGCCATAAATAAAATCACTGAGGATATATGTTGCGAGGACATTTGTTGTCGACGGAAGGAAGACACAGACGCTCAATATGAGTGATCAGTGAACCTCGATTTATTGGATAGCTCAGTCGTCTTTTATCTAATTCAATATAATTAGCTCATACATATTGCAAAAGCTAAGCTCATGATTGGTTAGTGCATTTCTCTATTCTATCAGCTAGTTTCCCACCAAAGTAACACAGTTAGTACTTTCCCAGCATACCAACAGATATCATGTTCTTGTACCTGAAACCTCCCTGAAACCTCCCTAAAACCTCCCAGAACTTACATTCCTTCCCAGGCCGCATTCACGTATTTTCTCAGGCTTATTTACGTACTTTCTCAGGCTCATTTGAGCTGTGTTCGATACTTTGTTAACTTGCGGCCTCCTAGCTGTGCAATGTTCACATGGCCTACTTCGCTTAACCATTCCTCCACAATTCCCCCGTTTTTATTTTGGGCTACAAACACCTTCTCTGTGAGTTGTTCTAGTTTCCTAGATAAGCAGCTAAAGACTACCCGTGCAGCAATTATAATCAATACAATTATAAGCAAAAGGCGAAGTCCCTCTTTGATTAAGTTAAAAACCCATCCCCCTACATTTCCAAAGACAGATTTAAGCCAATCATCAAACCAATTATTCTGTATCGTAATTTTTTGTGTATGATCCATTAACCATTTCAATTGATTGTGAATTGATTGCCCATGATCAGAGAGATTAAAGCAACACATTCCTTCTACATCTTCACACCCATGTCCTTGAGCTAATAACAAGAAATCAATAGCGGCCCTATTTTGTAACACAGAATGTCTTATGCTCTCCATATCTTGCGACATTTCAGAAAGAACTTGTGTTGTTACATTTGATTGTTTAACAGCCCAACAAGCAAGCTTATTAATGTTAGTCAAAGCATGTGCAGTTCCCACACCAGGCACTAAAGAAGCAAAGAATCTTTCTGCTGGACCCCACAGTTCTACACCATCATTACAGTCAGAACCCAAAGTATTTAGATCTCGTTTAATTCTTCTGCTCCCTGTCGAGTTCTTCCACGAGTGCAAATCTGGAACGAAAAGTGTGAGTCGTCCTAGGTAACACGGACCCCCAAAAGCACTAGCTGGTATCCCTTGCCATGCACGGTCCCCACAGATTAAAAACATACCAGGTGGCAAAGCTTTGGCCTGACTTTGAAACCAGATTGAATTGGTATCACCTATTCCATACGCCCCAAATGGTACACTAATATTCCCGGTGTTGTTCCATCCACAGTAATGTCCATTGGCCTCAAATCCAAGGGTCCTCGATGTTATGTTGGTCCAGTGCGTTTTATTTTGTTTCCCTTCATGGAGTACAAAGCATGTTTGTGTCCAGTTACTACTGCTATTCCCTACTACCACAGACCCCAGGAGATCCAGTTCTTGAGGGTCCCATGGCAATGAGTTATTAAGAGCTTGCAGGGCAGCAACTACTCCATCCGAGACATTAGCAGAAAGGGATCTACTAAGTAAAGTAACACTGGCAGAGTATGGTGCTAACATTTCACTCAGTTCCTTTGGATCCCCTATTGGAACCCCAAACAAGCATGTTCTAAAAGGATCAGATGCAGAAGCAAGAAACAGACAAAATGAACTCTGTCTGGTTTCATTAGCCCAGGTGACCCACATATTCTGCTGAGGGTCAATCTTCCCTAAGATAGCATTACCATGTCCAGCCATTATTATAACTGATAGCATAATCAAAGTCCCTTGTTCTGTTACTTCAGCCATGATCGTTGTCATCCTCTTCTTTCTTCGATGGCTGGCTTTACACACCGACTAGGCACCCAGGTCGGACCTGTAGGGGAAGAGACACATACATAACCTCGTCCCACATAAATCACATCAGCAGGCCCTAACCATTGCCCTGTTTTCATATCTCTGTACAATACTCTCATAGCACATTTGTTATCATTTTCAGATTTGGTATAATGACGTGCTACAGGTGGTTCGTCATGTTCCCCAAAAACACACAAATGATTCAGAACAAATAGAGTCTTGTCTACCCTTTCTCTAACATCAATAATGTCTTTAAACCTTTCTAAATATTGTTTAACTGTTCCATTAGCCCTTTCCACAATAGCCTGACCAGTTGGTGAATGTGGAATACCAGTAATATGTTTAATGTCCCATAGTTCCATGAATCGCTTGAATGGCCCACTAACATAGGCTGGACCATTATCAGTCTTTATAGTCTGTGGTACTCCCATTACTGCAAAACAACTGGCAAGATGACGTCGTACATCCCGAACTTTTTCTCCAGGCTGCGGTGTAGCCCAGATCATGTGACTATAAGTGTCTATTGTTACATGCAGATATTTCAATCGTCCAAATGCTGGAACATGAGTAACATCCATTTGCCACACTTCATTGGCTTTAAGCCCTCTGGGGTTTGTCCCGACTCCGAGTCCCACCCCTGAATTATAATTACTACATATTGGACAAGCTTTTACTATCGCTTGTGCATCAGCTCTAGACAGTTTGTAAGCCCGCGCAAGTCCCTTAGCATTCTGGTGAAAAATAGCATGAGCCTCCCTAGCTCTACAGAAGGGAGATAATGGCGCTTCAGTGGCTGGAGCGGCAACTAATTTATCCGCCCGAGCATTGCCTTCTCCCAGTCCCTCCACCCATTGGTGACTTCGTATATGTATCACCGCATAGGATTTGCTTCTCTGCGCTATAGCAAGCTGTAAGCTAGTTAATAATTCTGCAAGGCGTTCATTTTTTACATCTCTTAAAGCAGAGTCCTCTATACGATTAGCTATACCTACTACATACAGAGAATCAGATACTACATTTAAAGGGGCATCTTTCCATTTTATAAATGCCCATACAACCGCATAGAGCTCTAATGTCTGTAATGAATCGTTGTCCTGGCCCTTTAAAATTTGGTGTTGCCAGCCTTGTTCGTCTTTCCATGTTATTGCAGCAGACTTGGAGCGCTTTCCAGCGTCCGTGAAAACAGTTACTGCATCTGCTAACGGAGAATCCGACCGCTTGGGCTGGGTTATCCATGCTTGGTTTTCCATCCATGACAATATAGTTGATTGTAATGTCTTTGCCACTATTGTGGCGCCATCCTGTAATAATGCAGCTTGTAGTTTTTCAGAATTCTGTATGTACCATTCCAAGTCACCTGGCTTTATTGGTACCCAGATTGTACTTGGTGGAACTCCGTCTATTTGTAGTATCCGATTTCTTCCTTTCTTTATTAATTCTGACAGCGTGTCAATTTTTTCTTGAATTGTTCTTCGGGGTTGCAATGGGGGAGCTATCCACTCCAATACCACAGTTTCCATTTCCTTTTCCCCCGTTTTTATTTTTTGCTGTGTGATAGCACCCATCAAGTGTTGTGGACCACACAAAACAGTAAAATCCAGTGGCCTGTCAGGTATGCGTCGATGTGTGACACGCGTTGTGATCAGTGATGCAATTTGTTGTAATATTTCCGATTGTTGTTCTGATAATGTCACCTTTGCGGCAGGATCAGTTCCTTTTAATAAAGGTCGAAGGGAATTCAACAGTTCATTTGGAATTCCGACCACTGGCCTAATCCACTGTAAATCTCCCAGCAGTTTTTGAGCATCATTGAGAGTTGTGATGTTCGATTGGATAGTAAGTTTCTGAGGCGGAATAGTAGAATCTGTGATTTTCCACCCTAAGTACTTCCAAGGGCTTGTCTCCTGAATTTTTTCTGGTGCAATTACCAGTCCCATTTGTTTAAGAGCAACTGCCAGGGCATTTTTCTGTTGTAAGGAAAATATCTCCTCCTGAGCTAGCAAAATATCGTCCATGTAATGGTAAATAATCGTTTTTGGCCATGTGCGGCGAATTGGTTGAAGTGCTGCATCAACATAGAGCTGACATAAGGTAGGTGAATTACGCATGCCCTGAGGTAACACAGTCCATTCAAATCTCTGATATGGTCCTTCACGATTTATAGCAGGAAGTGTAAAAGCAAACCTCTGTTTATCATTGTCATGTAATGCAATTGTAAAAAAGCAGTCTTTGAGATCCACAATTAGTAATTTCCACCCTTCTGGTATCATAGCAGGATTAGGTAATCCAGGTTGCAGTGCTCCCATAGCACACATCTGGTTATTAACTGCTCGTAAGTCATGTAGCAAACGGTATTTCCCTGATTTTTTGGGAATCACAAAAATCGGAGTATTCCAAGGGCTTGTTGACAGTCTCAAATGCCCTTGTTGATACTGTTCCTGTACTAATTTATGAGCATGTAAAAGACTTTCCCGTTTCAGTGGCCACTGCTCAACCCATACAGGTTCATCAGTTTTCCATTTAAGTGGGATCGGGAAAGTCCAAGCAATGGCCACACCTAAAAATTTTGATGATCTGTCGTGAGAACTGCTCCCATTTGGGCAAGGATATCTCGCCCCACCAGCGCTTGTACTCCTTCAGGTAGTGATAAGATGGAGACACTGCATTGTACCACCTTATCACCTATTGTCCATTGTAGCACTGGTGACCGACGAGCAAGAGTCACACCTCCTACTCCCGAAACTGTAGCATTAGACTCAAATGTAGGCCAATGTGAGGGCCAATCCTTTGTGCTGATTATAGATACATCAGCACCAGTGTCCAACAATGCCTCAATCTGTATTTTCTCATCCTTTAAACACACAGTGACATTTTGTCGTGGTCTGTGTCGCATACCAAGTGTCAATAAAGCCACTTTTCCCGTGGAGCCAAATGCTCCCAGTCCTCGATCCTTTGCAGATTCCGATGCTAATGATTCAGCAAGATGAGGCAAAGGAATTAACTGTGCCATTTTTGTGCCTTTCGGCACATGAATTGGAGGAAACATTGCAGAAACCATAATTTGTATTTCCCCAAAGTAATCCTTGTCAATAAGTCCAGTTAATATTTGTAATCCATTCATGGTGGCAGACGATCTCCCTATTAACAAAGCTCCCACAGGTTCCTTATTAACAACAACTGGTCCAATAAGTCTTGTTTTTACCCTGGTGGGTCTCGAATCCAATAAAGTCACATCGACTGCGGTTGCCAAATCCAGGCCGAGGCTCCCTCTGGTGGCTGGTCGGAGAAAAAAGGATTCGTCGCAGTTGGTGCTGGTGCTGTTGCCGTCGCTGCCGTTGTCGTAAAAGCCACTTTTTGTGTCGTCGCGGGGCGGCTCCTCCCGCTGCTCCGGCCGTTTCCCGACGCATTTCGGCGGCATGCTGAAGTGCTGTGAGTATTTGTTTGACAATTTTGGCACCACACAGATTCTATTTTGCAATTCCGTCTAATGTGTCCCGCAACACCACATCGAAAACAACGATATTGCGGTGTCGATACTCGGCTAATAGGACGTCCACCGGGGGTTTGCAAAGGAGCAAGGGCTGCAAACACTTTTGACTGTTCTTTCATGTTATCACCTAATTGTTTTACTGCTTCTACTAACATAGTCTGTGGACCTACAGGTACCTGAGACATTCTTTCCAATCCTTCCTCTATTGTCCAAGTACTCGGTAACGTAGCTAATATACTACGAGTTGAAGGGTTACAATTTTGGAGTGCACATTGCTTTAATATAGTGCCTTTAAGATAATCAGGAACTCCCGCTGCTTGTATCGCATTTGCTACCCGATCGATAAACAACCCGAATGGTTCCTCTCTGCCCTGTTTAATTCCCATGTAGGACGGCATTCCCCCCGGCTCTCTAATTTGTTCTAATGCTCTTCTGGCTAGATTCATTGATACCTTAGCTTTGTCTGGTCCCAAGAGTGCCTGCGCCTCTGTTCTAAAATATGGTCCCACACCCAGTAATTCGTCTAATGTAACACCATACAAGGGATCCCCAGGCGCGCGTATTATCGCTACCTCTTCTTGACAGATACCGTGCCAATATGCATTAAACAAAAGTTGTTGATGCTGTGTCAAGATTAGTTTCATTATGCTACGAATATCTCCTGGGAGCAGAATATTTGTCCCCCAAATATAGTCTAACATTTGACGAGTAGGTTCTCCCTTTAATCCAGACTCATTTACTGTAGATCGTAATTGTGTTAATAATTTCCAATCTAAATTAGTCAACTGAACCTGTACATTTCCCTGTGCATCTGGAGGTGAATACACCACCGGATAGGCTGTTGTTATTTGTGCTGCTATTTCAAGATTCCCTTCCTTCATTGCTTCATGCGCTATTTTTTTCCATGTCTCCTCCCTGTCCTGTACATTGATTCTAAATGGACTTGTTGAAAATGAATTTGTACCTGACTCCTCACCCACCCTTTCTCTGTTCTCTGATTGTACGGGCGAGGGTGCAGGCGGGGCTGTCGGTGGCTGTGACTGTGAGGGTTCTTCTTCCCCTGATATGGGTACCGAAGTCCCTTTTGGAATTGTAATTGTTCTATATGATGGTGGAGAGGGGTAAGCTTGTTCCTCAGCTCTTTGCTGAGTAGAGGAAGAAGCAGAAGCCCCCCCCTTCTGACTGGATGATCCTAATCGTTCTGTTGCAGCAGCAGCTATTTTTTGTTCAGCTTGATGTGTTGCTAATGCATTAGTTACCGCCCTCCATGGCTTCATCAATTTCTTTGCTATTTTATTATCACTAATTACTTCATCAAATAATTTATCCCCAAACTTCCTCCACTCTGCTTGTTCAAACACAGTATCAGGATCTAAAAAACAACCCTTAACTACCCCATAAGCTAATAACTTTGGTAATTCCTTTTTACAACATATATCCTGTGTGCCCCGCTTTTCTAAAAAGCATTTGAGCAAATCATACGCCGCTTGTCTCTCCATACCTTTATATACGTCGGTACCGTTGCAGCCTTTGCAAAGACCTCGGCGACGCTTTCCGGCGGGACCCTCTATAGGCTCATCCCGGGTGCGAGGACTCCCTTTCCGAGCTGCGGGTGCGGGTGTAGGTATTCCAGGTTTCTTTTCCATTCACCTTTCAGGCCTCGGGTACGGGGATTCAGCAATTTGTAATCCTTTTCACCTCCTGAGCTGCGTTGCAGGACCGGTCCTTGTATTCCGTCCAACCGTGGCTCGCAGGTACAATTCCAGCGCAGGTTCAACTCCAGCGAAGTCCCTGTTCCTGTATTGCAGGTCCCTGTTCGGGCGCCATTTGTTGCGAGGACATTTGTTGTCGACGGAAGGAAGACACAGACGCTCAATATGAGTGATCAGTGAACTTCGATTTATTGGATAGCTCAGTCGTCTTTTATCTAATTCAATATAATTAGCTCATACATATTGCAAAAGCTAAGCTCATGATTGGTTAGTGCATTTCTCTATTCTATCAGCTAGTTTCCCACCAAAGTAACACAGTTAGTACTTTCCCAGCATACCAACAGATATCATGTTCTTGTACCTGAAACCTCCCTGAAACCTCCCTAAAACCTCCCAGAACTTACATTCCTTCCCAGGCCGCATTCACGTATTTTCTCAGGCTTATTTACGTACTTTCTCAGGCTCATTTGAGCTGTGTTCGATACTTTGTTAACTTGCGGCCTCCTAGCTGTGCAATGTTCACATGGCCTACTTCGCTTAACCATTCCTCCACAGATATACATCCAGTAGTGGCAAACCCTTATACTTTGCTGACTAAATTAAAGAATAGTCAAGTCTGGTTTACCGTACTGGATTTAAAAGATGCCTTCTTCTGCCTAGGCTTAGCCACAGAAAGCCAAAACCTATTCGCCTTTGAATGGGAAAATCCCGATTCAGGCAGAAAGACGCAGCTTACGTGGACATTACTACCTCAAGGATTCAAGAATAGCCCCACTATTTTTGGAAACCAATTAGCAAGGGAACTCGAAACATGGATACCTCCGGACACTGAAGGTGCTTTGTTACAATATGTAGATGATCTCTTAATAGCTACCGAGACTAAAGGGAGTTGGATTCAATGGACTATAAGTCGTCTTAATTTTCTGGGTTTAAATGGATATCAAGTCTCTTGACAGAAAGTCCAGCTGGCTCAACAAAGTGTGACCTATCTGGGATTTGACATTTCGGAAGGACAACGAGAACTAGGAACTGAACATAAGGAAGTCATTTGCCGGACTCCAGAACCTCAAATGGTAAAGGAGCTACAAAGCTTTTTAGGAATGACAGGTTGGTGTCGCCTTTGGATTTATAATTATGGACTATTGGTAAAGCCTCTATGTGAATTGATAAAGATTAACCAGTCAAAGTTAGTCTGGACTGGAGAAGCACAAAAAGTCTTTAAACAACTTAAACAAGAATTGATGATTTTGAAATATCAAGCAATATTGGTAGAACAGGACGACGTGGAAATTGTGATAATTCATATTGTGAATCTAGCCTCTTTTCTTAGTGATGCTCCGGCACAAGCTGTGATTCACGATTGTTTAGAAACTCTAGAGACTGTGTATTCCAGCCGACCAGACCTTAAGGAGGAGCCCATGGAAGACGCGGAAGAAACTTGGTTCACGGATGGGAGCAGTTTTGTTACGCAAAGACAACGTAAAGCTGGATATGCTATAACAACTACTCAGCAGGTAATCGAGTCTAAGCCTTTACCCCCTGGAACATCAGCTCAAAAGGCGGAGATAGTTGCTCTCACGAGAGCATTGGAACTGGCAGCGGGAAAAAGGGTAAATATTTGGACAGATTCTAAATATACATTCGGCGTGGTACATGCTCATGGAGCAATTTGGAAAGAACATGGATTGCTGACCGCTCAGTGAAAACACAAAGTATGCTGAAGAAATTTTAAAATTGTTAGAGGCTGTAAAACAACCAGAAAAGGTAGCTATCATGCATTGTCAGGGACACCAAAAGGGGAACACCGATTTTGAAATTGGAAAATCGATTGGCAGAGGCTAAGCAGGCAGCTGAAATAACTGAGGTGAAGGCATTGTCTTTGATACCAGACGGTAAAATCCAAACTATATCCAAATTATACAAAAGAAGACTTAAAATTAATTGAAGATTTGAAAGGTAAAATGAAACCAGATGGATGAGTATATTTAAAAGATAACCCCATAGTAATACCCTCTAGTTTGACATGGCCCATAGTTCTTACAGAACACAATAAAACGCATTGGGGAGCTGGCACACTGCATAAGAGCCTGAGTCAGACATTAGTGGGACGATATGATAAAACAAGTAACTCAACAATGTAGCATTTGCTTACACAATAACCCCAATACCAAGGATAGAATAAAATTTGGAATAATCGGTAAAGGAAATTATTCGGGGCAACAGTGGCAAATTGATTTTTCAGAACTCCCTAGAAAAGGGGGGTATCATTATTTACTGGTTCTGACTGACACGTTTTCAGGAAGGCCTGAAGCCTTTCCCTGTCGAACAACCAAAGCAAGAGAAGTGGTTAAAGTCTTGTTAAATGAAATAATACCATGCTTTGGGATTCTAGTAGCAATGTCTTCTGATAGAGTTTCACATTTTTGTGCACAAGTGGTAGACCAGATAAGTAAGATTCTAAAGATAGATTGGCAACTGCATACTCCTTATAGACCACAGGCAAGTGGACAGGTAGAAAAAATGAACCATTTAATTAAACAATAAATAGCTAAAATTGGATAAGAAGCTAATTTGTCATGGCCTCAATCCCTCCCTTTAGCATTACTTGGAATTAGAGTTAAACCTAGAATAAAAGGAAATTTGAGTCCCTTCAAAATCTTATATGGAAGGCCATAGCCATTTCTATTTAGTGGAGAGGACCTAACGCAGTTAGGATCAGAATATTTATATGCTTATATAACTGAACTTCAGAAACAATTAAATAAAGTACATACATTTGTTTTAGGGACCAGGGCTAGAGGGTTGGATCAACCAATCCACCCCTTTAAGCCCGGGGATTATATATATATAAAGACTTTGTCAGGACAACCCGTGCAGGAAAAATGGAAGGAAAGTGGATGGGAGCATACCAAGTATTACTGACAACACACACCGCCATTAAGATTAAGAAGCAAGCAGCTTGGATCCACAATTCAAGGGTGAAGAAGGCCCCGGCGAGGATATGGACCACCACTCCAATTGGACCAACAAAATTACGGTTTTCCAGATCCTAATGATTGCAGGGGTGCGGTTCTCGGATTTGGGGTGGGCAACTTGGGATGAGAACTTACACCTGACCTTAATACAGACAATTTCTCAAGTAACTAATAAGACGAATTGTTGGGTATGCACCCATCTGCCACAGCATGGGAATAAGGGTGTATCGTTAATTGGGATTCCCTTGCCTGCAAACTTATCTTGGACTAATTTGTGGGAAAACACATCTTGGGGTCGAAAATATTAAGCAGTTTTGGAACTAGAAGTGAGTAGCTTCTTGCCGTTAGAATCCTATTATGTGTGTGTACAAAGGTGTAACCTGCCTAAGGGTATAGGAAAACAGCATTGTATAAATACGGATACTACTTATGTGGGAAATCAGACATCTTGTAATTGAACAATTGATATTAGTACGACTAGCGGCTGGGCAAATTCAACCAGCTGGACGGTTCCAGAAGGAAAAGGGTGGTATTGGCTATGTAATGATACAGCCCGTAAGGTCTTGCCTGAGAATTGGAAGGGAACTTGCACTCTTGGAGCGGTAGTCCCCAATATGACAGTACATGATGTAGTGCCTCGAGGTTACTTGAGAACTCATATGCGGAGAATCAGACGAAAAATTAACAATCCATTGATAGAGAGACACACCCCTTTTCATAGTTTTGTGCGATGGTTTATCCCATGGTTAGGAGTGAGTGAATTGGAAAAGGCAATAGTTAATATTTCTGCAATTATAGAGAAGTTAGAAAACAAAATTCTGGATGCTATAAAGGCTCAACAAGAAGAGATACCTAGTTTATCACAGGTAGTATTCCAAAATCGGATGGCCCTAGACTTGTTACTGGCCACTCAAGGGGGAGTCTGTACAGTAATAAACACAAGTTGTTGTATGTATGTAGATCAGAGTGGAAGGATCTCTACCGACCTGGAAGAAATATGGAAGCAGACCAGGATCCTACATGAGATCAGTAAAGATGATCTTTCATGGAGTTTTAGTGAACTATGGACTAAGTTAACCTCCTGGTTGCCCAATTTCCAATGGTTGAAACAAGTATTCATTGCTCTAATCGTATTAGTAGTGTTAGGAATATTTGTGTGCATGTTGTTTAGATGCCTGCTTTGTTGTGTTACTGTAAATAAAGAAAGTATCTGATGCAAAAGAATTTGCATGGGAAAAGAAAAGGGGGGATTGATTAAGGAGGTATTGGGGAGGCAAGGACAATCCCCAGACAAGGACTGTATATCTCGAAACAAGACACTGGAACTCATGATAAGGAAGCGGCAGGCGGACAGAGAAACGAATGTAAGGACTATAACTCTCGAAACTGGACATTGGAATTCATTATAAAGATACAACAAACGGGAGAATTGGCAACAACCAGCTCTTGCAATTAAGAAACATGCCAATTCAGCAGATTCCTGACCAAAGGTGAAAAGTACACTGTGAGGAAGACTCGGGGTCTTCCTCCCAAAGACCCCTGCCCACGTCCCAAAGACCCCTGCCCACAATTCTTGGAAGGCTCTGTGCAGGAGCAAGGTGCCAAAAGGCTAATTAGCATGAGAAGCGAGGGAAGGCGGGGATAGGTAATGCATATGTATAGGTGCTTGTAGAATATTGATAGATTGATTGTATAAATTCAAGACTGCTTTCTGCTTTGGGTATGCACGATAGGTGGAGAGATCCCCCGTGCATCCAGCGCAGCAATAAAGAATATACCACTTAAAGGAATTTCGGCTTCGATCTTTGAATCAAGGCTAGATAGGATGGGGCTTCAGGCACCTCTTCACCTGAGGAAACACACTGCCATCAGGCACCGCTGTGCCAGACAAGCTTGTTCTGCTAGAACACCCTACTCAGATGCACTGTGGCATTCAAGTGAACTGCTTTCATGCAAATATAACGACTGATGTTACAACCCACCTTGCCTGTGGCACCTGATGAACAGAAGAGTAAGCCACCGCAGCGCTTCAAAACCATCCCTGCACGTGCCGCTCCTTGTCGCTCTCTGGCCTTATCTCATATCCTTATCCACTTCTGTGGAGAGCCTGCCACGGCACCTGCAAAGCAAGACGGACACCTTTCATAGTCACCTTGTGCTACTTGGTCGTTCTGCTCCAACCCAGCTCATGACCAGCCCCTCTTCTTACACAGCTCTTCAGAGTGCAGTTTGCTCCTTTGAGCCTGTGCGAGACACCTGTGAAAGAAAAAGAAACACATAGGCCGATGCAGCATCCAAAGACACAGCACAACTAGGTAAGTTACTCTCATCTGCTCCCTTACCTCTGCCGCTTACCAGCCCCCGAGGCAGATGCTTCAATCTACCCTCTTCAAACAGCTACAACACCTCTAAAAGACAAAGAGGGGATGCTTAGAGGAACAGTGAGACCTACAACACAACTGCTACATCTGTTCCTCACTCACCTTGCCAGAGGCAGCTCTGCGTGTGACGTCCCAGGTTGTACACTGCGTTACCTAACCCTTACCGTAACCCTTACCCTAACCCTTCTCACCCTTACCATTACCCAAATCCTTACCTTTACTTTTTCCTTACCCTTACTCTTTCCTTTAACCATAACCTTACCCTTACCCTATACCTTACTCCAACCCTTCCCCTTACCTTCCCCTTCCCCTTACACTTAACCTAACCCTTACCCTTCTGCTTTCCCTAAAACATATCCTAACACTTTCCCTTACCCTTAAACTTACCCTAACCCTTTCTATTACCCTTACACTTACTCTTGCCCTAATCCTTGCTTGCACCCTTACACTTATCCTAACCCTTACCCTTACCCTTACTCTAACCCTTACCCTGACCCGTACCCTTACCCTTACCCGTACCCTTAACCTAACCCTAAACCTTAAACCTTACCGTAAACCTTACCCTTTCTGCTACACTTACCCTTAGCCTAAATCTAAACCTTACACTTACTCTTAGCATAACCCTCATCCTTACCATTACCCATACCCTTATCCTTACCCTAACCCTTACCTTTACACTTACGGTTACCATTAACCTTACACTTACCCTAACACTTATCCTGAACCTAACCCTTACCCTAAACCTTACCCCAACCCTTACCCTGACCCTTACATTAACCCTAACCCTTACCTTAAACCTTACACTTACTCTTAACATTAACCTTACCCTTAACCTTAAGCTAATACTTAACCTTACGTTTTTCTCACCCTAACCCTATAATTAACCATAACCATTACGCTAACACTTAACCTTACCCTTAAAATAAGCCATACAACAACACTTAAATGTACACTTACGCTTAAACTTACCCTAACAATTACTCGTACAATTAAAATATTAATTAATTAAATTAAAAAAATTTAATTTAAAATTAATTGAATTAAAAAATTAAAATACTCTTATCCTTATACCTTATCCTTAACCCTCACCCTTATCATTACCAATACCCTTACTCTCACACTTATTCTTATACATACAACTTACCCTTTTCCTAACACTTAACCCTAACCTAACTCTAACCCTAAACCTTACCTGAACCCTTTCCAGGACGCTTACATTAACCCTTACCCTTAACCTAAACCTTACACTTGCTCTTAACCTTAACCTAATACTTACCTTTTCGTTTTCCTCACACTAACCCTAAAATTAACCCTAACCATTACCCTAACAGCTACCCCTAACATAACCCTTACTCTAACACTTACAGTGACCCGTACACTTACACATACCCTTACACTTACTCTTACCCTAACCCTTACCCTTACCCTTACCATAACCCCTACTCTAACACATACTTCTACCCGTACCCTTACCCTTACTGTTACCCTAACCCTTACCCTTACCTTACCCTATCCCTATCCCTTACCCTATCCCTTACCCTATCCCTTACCCTTAACCTAACCCTAAACCTTACCCTTATCCTAACACTTACCCTTATCCTAAACCTTACCCTTTCTGCTACACATACCCTTTGCCTAATTCTAAACCTTACCCTAACCCTCACCCTTACCTAAATCTAACCATTACCCTAACCTTCACTCTTACCCTTACCATTATACTTACTTTTACCCTTAAACTAAACCTTACCCCAACCCTTACCCTGACCCTTACATTAACCCTTACCCTAACCCTAACCCTTACTCTAACCCTAACCCTTAACCTAAACCTTACACTTAATCTTAACTTTAACCTTACCCTTAAACTAATACATACCCTTACGTTTCCCTCACCATAACCCTAAAATTAACCGTAACCATTACCCTAACACTTACCCTTACCGAACCCTAACCCTAACCCTTACTCTAACTTTTACCCTGACCCGGACCCTTAGACTTCCCCTTCCCCTTCCCCTTACTCTTCCCCTTACCCTAACCCTTACCCTTACACTTACGGTTACCATTAACCTTACCCTTACCCTAACACTTATTCGTACCCTAACCCTTACCCTAAACCTTACCCCAACCCTTACCCTGACCCTTACATTAACCCTAACCCTTACCCTAAACCTTACACTTACTCTTAACCTTAACCTTACCCTTAACATTCACCTAATACTTACGCATACATTTTCCTGACTTTAACCCTAAAACTAACCCTAACCATTACCCTAACACTTAACCTTACCCTAACCCTAACACTTACTCTTACCATTACCCTGACCCTTACCCTTACACTTACCCTAATTCTTACCCATACCATAACCCATACCCTAACACATATTTGTACCCTTAACCTTACCGTTACCCTTAACCTTACCCTTACCCTTACTCTATCCCTTACCCTTACGCTTACCCTTAACATAAACCTTACCCTTGACCTTACCCTTACCATAAGCCATACAACAACACTTACATGTACACTTACGCTTGCACTTACCCTAGCAATTACTCGTAAAATTACCCTTAACCTTACCCTTACCAAACCATTACCCTTGTTCTTAACCTAACCATAAACATTAAGGATAAGCTAAAGGGTCACCCTTAAGGTTAACGTTATCCTAACTCTTACACTTAAGTGGGTAAGTGGAAGTGTAAGGGTACAGTTCAGGGTAAGCGTTAGAGTAAGGGTAAGTGTTAGGGTAATGGTTAGGCTAATTTTAGGTTTAGGGTGAGGGAAACATAAGGGTAAGTATTAGGTTAAGTTTAAGGATAAGGTTAAGAGTTATGGTAAGGGTTAGGTTTAATGTAAGGGTAAGGGTTTGGGAAACGTTTAGGATAAGGGTAAGAGAAGGGATAATGGTAAGGGTAAGGATGATGTTTAGTGTAAGGGTTAGATTTAGTTAAGGGTAAGGGTTAGTGTAAGTTTAAGAGTAAGGGTAAGTGTAAGGGTATGTGTAAAAGTACGGGTAATTGTAAGGGTTAGGGTAAGGGTAAGAGTAAGGGTATTGGTAATGATAAGGGTGAGGGTTACAGTAAGGGTAAGTGTAAGGTTTAGATTTAGGCTAAGGGTAAGTGTAGCAGAAAGGGTAAGGTTTACTGTAAGGTTTAAAGTTTCAGCTTAGGTTAAGGGTAAGGGTAATTGTACGAGTAAATGCTAGGGTAAGTGTAAGCGTAAGTGTACATTTAAGTGTTGTTGTATGGCTTATGGTAAGGGTAAGGTAAAGGGTAAGGTTTATGTTAAGGGAAAGCGTAAGGGTAACGGATAGAATAAGGGTAAGTGTAACGGTTAAGTGTTAGGGTAATGGTTAGGGTTAATTTTAGGATTAGGGTGAGAAAAATGTAAGGTTAAGTACTAGCTTAAGGTTAAGGGTAAGGTTAAGGGTAAGGTTAAGGTTAAGAGTAAGTGTAAGGTTTAGGTTAAGGGTTAGTGTTAATGTAAGGTTCAGGGAAAGGTTTGGGGTAAGGTTTAGGGTTAGGTTCAGCTTAAGGGTAAGGGTTGGGGTAAGGTTAAGGGTATGGATAAGGAAAAGTGTAAGGGATAGGGTAAGGGTAAGGGTTAGCGTAAGGGTAAGATTAATGGTAAAGTGTTGTTGTATGGCTTATTGTAAGGGTAAGGTTAAGTGTTAGCGTAATGGTTATGGTTAATTATAGGGTTAGGGTGAGAAAAACGTAAGGTTAAGTATTAGCTAAAGGTTAAGGGTAAGGTTAATGTTAAGAGTAAGTGTAAGGTTTAGGGTAAGGGTTAGGGTTAATGTAAGGGTTGGCGTAAGGTTTAGGGTAAGGGTTAGGTTCAGGATAAGTGTTAGGGTAAGTGTAAGGTTAATGGTAACCGTCAGTGTAAAGGTAAGGGTTAGGGTAAGGATAAGGGTATGGGTAATGGTAAGGGTGAGGGTTAGGCTAAGGGTAAACGTAAGGTTTAGATTTAGGCTAAGGGTAAGTGTAGCAGAAAGGGTAAGCTTTACGGTAAGGTTTGAGGTTTAGGCTTAGGTTAAGGGTAAGGGTAAGAGTAAGGTTTAGGTTTAGGAAAAGGGTAAGTGTAGCAGAAAGGTTAAGGGTGAGGGTAAGTGTTAGGGTAAGGGTAAGGTTAAGGGTAAGGGTAATGGTATGAATAAGGGTAAGGGTAAGGGAAATGGTACAGGTCAGGGTAAGGGTTAGAGTAAGGGTTTGAGTAAGGGTAAGGGTAAGGGTTAGGATAAGTGTAAGGGTGCAAGCAAGGATTAGGGCAAGAGTAAGTGTAAGGGTAATAGAAAGGGTTAGGGTAAGTTTAAGGGTAAGGGAAAGTGTTAGGATATGTTTTAGGGGAAGCAGAAGGGTAAGGGTTAGGTTAAGTGTAAGGGGAAGGGGAAGGTAAGGGGAAGGGTTGGAGTAAGGTATAGGGTAAGGGTAAGGTTATGGTTAAAGGAAAGAGTAAGGGTAAGGAAAAAGTAAAGGTAAGGATTTGGGTAATGGTAAGGGTGAGAAGGGTTAGGGTAAGGGTTACGGTAAGGGTTAGGTAACGCAGTGTACAACCTGGGACGTCACACGCAGAGCTGCCTCTGGCAAGGTGAGTGAGGAACAGATGTAGCAGTTGTGTTGTAGGTCTCACTGTTCCTCTAAGCATCCCCTCTTTGTCTTTTAGAGGTGTTGTAGCTGTTTGAAGAGGGTAGATTGAAGCATCTGCCTCGGGGGCTGGTAAGCGGCAGAGGTAAGGGAGCAGATGAGAGTAACTTACCTAGTTGTGCTGTGTCTTTGGATGCTGCATCGGCCTATGCGTTTCTTTTTCTTTCACAGGTGTCTCGCACAGGCTCAAAGGAGCAAACTGCACTCTGAAGAGCTGTGTAAGAAGAGGGGCTGGTCATGAGCTGGGTTGGAGCAGAACGACCAAGTAGCACAAGGTGACTATGAAAGGTGTCCGTCTTGCTTTGCAGGTGCCGTGGCAGGCTCTCCACAGAAGTGGATAAGGATATGAGATAAGGCCAGAGAGCGACAAGGAGCGGCACGTGCAGGGATGGTTTTGAAGCGCTGCGGTGGCTTACTCTTCTGTTCATCAGGTGCCACAGGCAAGGTGGGTTGTAACATCAGTCGTTATATTTGCATGAAAGCAGTTCACTTGAATGCCACAGTGCATCTGAGTAGGGTGTTCTAGCAGAACAAGCTTGTCTGGCACAGCGGTGCCTGATGGCAGTGTGTTTTCTCAGGTGAAGAGGTGCCTGAAGCCCCATCCTATCTAGCCTGCACACAATTATCTGAGAATGAAAGCTGCTTTCCAGTAATTCAGAAAGCCAAGTTACATCTCAGCCTTGAGCATCTCGGGCTTTTGGGCCTGTCTGTAACATTTGGCACCAGCACTAATACTTTTTTTGGCATATGTTTAGCGTTTGGGGCCTGTGTCTGGGATTTGGGCCCTGTCTCGAACCACTGGGGCTTTGTCCTGGGTTTTGGAGCCTGCCTCTAGAGTTCAGGGCCTGTGATTAGGCTTTTGGGGTCTGTGTCTGGGGGCCGGTATCTGGGGGCAAGGGGGGAGCTGCTTGTAGACCCTTGGGGCCGGCATTGAGGGGGTTGGGAGCTGACTCTACACCTTTGGGGCCTGCTTCTGGGGGCGGGGGGGGGTTGAGACCAGCATCTGGGGGAGGGGTGGGAGCTCTTTGTATTCCTTTGGAGCCTGTGTCGGGGGGCGGGGGGGGGGGGGGGGGGGGAAGGGGAGGGTTGGTTGGGAGGTGCTTGTACACTGTTGGAGCCTGGGTTGAGGGAGGAGGTTTGGAGCTGCTTCTACACCTTTGGGCCTGGCATCGGGGGTAGGGGGTTGGGTGCTGGTTGTAGGGGCCTGTGTTTGGGGGGGGGCTTGGGACCTGCATCTGGGGGAGGGGTGGGAGCTGCTTGTACACCTTTGGGGCCTGCATCTGTGGGGGGTCAGGGCCTGTGTCTAGCGGGCTGGGAACTGCTTGTACAATGTAGGAATCTGTTTCTGCAGGGTGGCTGGGAGCTGTTTGTACAACTTTGGGGCCAGCATCTGGGGGTGGCTGGGAGCTGCCTGTACACTGTAGGGGCCTGTGTTTGTGGGGGCCTTGGGGGCCTCCCTCGGGCGGGGGGGGGAGGAGGGTTGGGAACTGCTTGTATAGGGTAGGGGGCCTGCCTGGCAGGGGTTAGGAGCTGCTTGTAGAATTTGGGTCGCTGTGTCTGGGGGGGGCGGTTGGGGCCTGTGTCTCAGGGGTGTTGGGAACTGGTTGTACACCTTTGGGTCCTGTCTCAGGGGGGGAGCTACTTGTACACTTTTGGGGTCTGTATTTGAGGGGGGTTGGGAGCTGCTTGTGCACTTTTGGACCTATGTTTAGGCTGGTTGGGAGTTGCTCATGCATTCTAGGTGCCTCCCTTTTGAGAAGGGTTGGGGCCTGCATCTGTGGGTGGTTGGGAGCTGCTTGTACACTATAGGGGCCATGGTCTTGGAGGGGGGTCTGGGCTGTTTATACACCTCTGTGGCCTGTGTTTGGGGGGGGGGGGGGGGGTGGGCCTGTGCCTGGGGAAGTTGGGAGCTGTTTGTTCACTCTAGGAGCCTCCATTTGGGGGTCTTTGGGGCCTCCCTTTGAGGGGGAGGGAGTTGGGAGTTGGTTGTACACCTCCGCATCCCGTGTCTTGGGGGGGGTGGGGGGAGTGGGACCGGTCTCTGAAGGGGCGGGTTGTGAGCTGCTTGTACACGTGTGTCGGGGGGGAGGGTAGGGGGGTTGGCGGGGGGCGGGTCCGGGTCTTGGGCCAGTGTCTGGGTGGAGTCCAGTTCTTGGGAGGGGGTGGTGGGGTAGGAGCTGCTTGTGGGCAGTTGGGGTCTGCATCTGGGTGTGGTTGGTGCCTGCTTCTGTTGGCAGTTTGGGGCCTGCTTGTAGACTTGTGCAGCCTGGGTTTGGGGGCTTTTCTGTAACGTTTGGGGCCTGCATTTTTGCTTTGGGATGCATCTTGAGCTTTTGAGGCCTAGCAGTAGCATTTGGGGCCTGCATCTGGGGCTTTTCTGTAGCATTTTGGTTGCGTATTTGTGATTTGGGGCCTGTATCGTGGGTTTTGCCTTTTTTGTAGTTTCCATCTTTGTGTGTGTGTGTTTCGTTGTTGGTTGTCTGGGGTTAGGGGCAGTTTGGGGTTTGGATTAAGGTCAGTGTCATTAGCGTTAGGGGGTTGATAATAAGGGTTAGGGTTGTGGTTAGAGTTGTTAGGTTTAAGGGGAATAAGGATTTCAGGGTAAGGGGATCAAGGTTGTGGGAATAAAAATGTTGTTTTTGCGCAGTTACATCCTGTAGAGGGAAGGAAGGTGGTATTGAGATATGCTTGCAGTGATAAGACAGCTTAACAGTGTGAAATGAGTTCATCGGATTCGTGTCAATATGGAACAATGCTAGGGCCGCATGATATGATGAAAAGTCTGAGAAAACCAGAGTGGTTAATATATATAGTTCTTGAATCTTGCAAAGGAATGGTCCAGCAATTCGGGTCAATAGGGGATAAGAGAACAAAGGGGTTTCAGAATAACTGCTAACTATTACAACTGTTGCATGGGACACTATGCAAGTGTCTGCCATCCAGCCAAGATGGACAAAGGAGATGGACAAGAGAAAAGCCTGGGAGGAAGACTACGAGCCTTCAGTACGAGCGGCCCCCAGAGGGACCACCGGAGACTGATAACGCCTGCACCAGTGGGAGGGTTTGGATTCTGGGAACTAATTAGAATAACCCTGCCTTTTGTAGAAGTAGTAATGAATATGTATTAGCCTAGCAGCATAAAAACCAGCCGCCTGATGTAACTTGTGTGCGTCTTGGTGGAGCAGAGACTCCTGGCGCACCCAGCGCTGCTTGCTTACCTCTATTCATTTAATAAATTGTAAATTTCAATTGCAATCCTATTTGGGACCCAGTCATTTATTACAAGAGGGCGCTCGTCCGGGAGGGCTTTGGTTCCTGATTTCTGGTTTGATCTAGGAGAGGCACCCCCACCATTTGGTGGCTGCTGTTTGAGTCAGGTCGGAACTAATGGCATCTTGAACCTGAATAAAGGTAAGCAAAGTTTCTGATTCTTTTTTTCAGCTCCCTTGCCAGCTGCAGCACTATATTTTGCCCATAATTGTGTGCGTGAAGATCCGAACGAAGATGACGGAGTCGTAAGCATTTAAAGCGTATACCGTTCGGTTGGGTGGGGTTCGGTTGCCTGTGTGTGTAAGAGTGTGACTGAGATGGAACTTAGTTCCGAAGCGATTGTGAAGGTCTTCTAACCGCGTTTTCAATCTCCCACGAGGGACGTGGCCGGTGAAGGACCGAAGGGATTCCTATAGGATTTGTGGGTGTGTGATAGGTCCTCGACCCCCTGCAAGACACTCTTACTAAGGTAACCAAGGGCTGTGGGAATTGCCAGAGTAAAATTCCTAGATGGGTCAGACAAAATCGAAGACCAGAGACCAGAAGAAAGGGAGAAATTACCAGTCATACCACCAGAAAGTCCATTAGGAATAACGATTCGAAATTGGAATGATAGGGACCCCAGAAAAGGAAAAAGTAAATTAAAAATGGTCCAGTATTGTGTGACAGAATGGCCAAAGGAGCCTTTAAGACTACATGTCTTTTGGCCTGTTTTTGGATCCTTCGAAGACTGGATTTGCCAGGCCTTAAATATCCATGTTAATTCAAAGGAAGCTTTTAGCCAGGAAGAAAGTGATTATGCAGGATTATGGATCAGGAGGACTTCACGTCCTTTTCCAGCCTCAATATTTACACTAAAAGCAGGTAAGAAATTTGAAGAACAAGAAGAACATGAAAAAGAAAAAGAAGATAAACGTGAGCCGTTGGATAAGCTACCACCTCCATATCCTAACAATCCACCCCCGGCGGCTCCCCCTCCGGTGGCTGTGGTATCGCCACCAGTACCACCGTTGCCCCAGCTTCCACCACCAACAGCACCAGAATTAGACCGACCTCCGGCCGCATGCAGGAGAAGTAGGACGGATGTATCTGAGAGGGCTTCTCTATATCCCTTAAGGGAGGTAACTGGTGTATAACTGGTGCGCGTCTTGGTGGAGCAGAGACTCCCGGCGTACCCAGCACTGTTTGCTTACCTCTATTCATTCAGTGAATTGTAAACTTTGATTGTAATCCTATTTGGGACTTTTATTTATTATAACAGACAACCTTGTAAAACGCAGACAACCAGAATCCTTACAGCAATTAGGTGGAAATCATGGCGTAAGAAACATTACCACCTCAAAGAGTAAAAACCTCAAAAGAAATGTGACTTGTAACAGGCCAGCAGCTGTGTATTTTCTGTGAAGCACCAGCTAGATTATGAACCTTGAATAGCACAGTTAAAGGGGAAACAGGGGAGGGTCCCAGTCCTCGGCAGAAAAAAAAAAGTGTATAAACTGTGTATGGAATTAGTAGGCACCCTCCTGCTTGTGGGACACCCACCATTGTAATCTCGAATAATAATGCTACTGTACTGAGATCCTCGACTCAGCCTATGCTATTTGCTACAGATAAGACAATGAACAAACATTTATGGTGTATTACCCTAAGTTTTTGGGTTAGGGTTTTTTGCGTCTTAATGTTTTGGGGTTAGGGTTTGGAGCGCCCTAAGTTTTTGGGCTAGGGCTTTGAGCATTCCTAACGTTTTGGGTTGGGTTTGGGTTTTGAGCATCCTAAGATTTTGGGTTGGGGGTTTTAGGCATAGGTCTTCAGGGGTTTAGTGTGGTAAATAGTTTGGGTTAGGTCTGTAGGGGTTTCGAGGTTTTTTGGATGTTAGGGCTTGAGGCTTTTTTTGTAAGGGCGGTGAGGGTTCCAGTGAGTGCTGGTAAATGCAGTTCTCGAGCACTCGGCCTGTGATTGGCCATGCTGGCTGTGCGGGGAATGCTGGTAGGTGTAGTTTTCCGGCAGTGGGAGGCCATGTTGTGTGCCCAGAGCATGCCGGGAGATGTAGTTCTCGGGACTCCGGACTTCCGGGAGGCCATGTTGCGTACCCAGAGTATGCCGGGAAATGTAGTTTTCGGATTCGGGACTTCCGGGAGGCCATGTTGAATGCCCAGAGCATACCGGGAGATGTAGTTCTCGGGAACTAGGGTTAGGGGCTAGGGCTGGGGCTAGAGTTAGGGTTTCGGGTGAGGGTTGGGGTTGGGGGTTATTGTTAGGCTTAGAGGGTTAGGGTTAGGCTTAGAGGGTTAGGGTTAGGGATAGGTTAGGGGTAGGTTTAGAGGGTTAGGGTGAGGGTTAGGGGTTAGGGGTTGGGGTTGTGGTTAGGGTTAGAGTAAGGGTTAGGGTGAGAGTATTAGGGTTAGGGTTTGGGTTCAGATTAGGGTACGGGTAAGGGTTAGGGCAAGGGTAAGTGTTAGGGTAAGGCTAAGGGTAAGGCTTAGGGTGAGGATAAGGTTTAGGGAAAGGGTTAGGTTTAGGGTAAGGATTAGGGTAAGGGTAAGGATTAGGGTTAGGTTTGGGGTAAGAATAAGGGTAAGCTAATGGTTAGGATAAGGGTAAGGGTTAGGGTAAAGGTTTTCATTTGTTAAAGCTGAAACGCAGTATGCAATCTGGGACGTCACAGCCAGAGCTGCCTATGGCAAGGTGAAAGAGGAAAAGATGGAGCAGATGTTCTACTCCTAGTTTTTTCTTTATACGTAAATAAAAGTTTGAGCTAATTCCAGTTGGAAGAGTTCCAATTACTTGCTTGGTCATAATGTCTTTTAATATTGAAAGCTGCAGCAAAAGCATGGGGATTTTTGCTTCTAGAAACACCCTAGTTCTCTTGTCTGCACTATGCATGCTTTTGAGCTAAAACTGATTAAAAAATAAAAAGAAAAATCACACACACACACACAAAAAAAAAAAAAAAAAAAACAATTACCACAGCTGCTGCTGCTGCTCTCTTCCTACTTCCTTGTGCTTTGCCCCTTCCCTTCCCAGGTGATTGGATTTGGGTGCTAGTCGGGGCCAAATGGTATGTGAGTCCCAGGCATCCCCTCAGAGAGCTCATTCTGCTTGGGCTGCTCTTTGGGGTGTTTGTTTTTCCTTCGGTCAGTTGCAGGCTTCTTCAGGTGGATGAGAGTTTATGGACTGATGCGTTTCCAAGTAGCGAGGGGTACGCACATCTTTTTGAGGTAACAGCTAGTAGGATCTGTTAGAATAATGTAGTACTTGGTGCCTTTATTGCATGCAGTTCTTTATCAGGTGAGTAACTGTTGCGAGTAACTGAAGTCAATGTTACTTGGTGTGTTTGCTATGCAGTGCCTGTGCGGACTATTGCACGAGACACAGCTTTCTGACATCTGGCCCAGCAACTACTAAATAAGGGGAGGGGAGAAGCTGAAGAACGACCAAAGGACAAAGCCTGGGAGGAAGACTATGAGCCTTCAGTACGAGCGGCCCCCAGAGGGACCACCGGAGACTGATAACGCCTGCACCAGTGGGAGGGTTTGGATTCTGTGAACTAATTAGAATAACCCTGCCTTTTGTAGAAGTAGTAATGAATATGTATTAGCCTAGCAGCATAAAAACCAGCCGCCTGATGTAACTTGTGTGCGTCTTGGTGGAGCAGAGACTCCTGGCGCACCCAGCGCTGCTTGCTTACCTCTATTCCTTTAATAAATCATAAACATTAATTGTAAGCCTATTTGGGACTCGGTCATTTATTACAAGTGGGACCTCCCGATGGGTGGAAGCTGTCGGGATAGCTCGGGATGCTGAGGCGTGGTGCTGCAAGGAGGTTGGTGGTCGGTGGCGCCCTGGGGCAGGCCGAATTGGGAGGGGGCGAGGCGGCGGGTGGTCGGTGTCTTCTGTGGAAAAGGCGCTTGTATGGGGGGGCTGCGCATTCAGAGGAACCTTGACAGGCTGCAGATAGGGGCAGGCAGGAACCTTTTGAAGTTCAGGAGAGGGAAATGCCAAGCCCTACCCCTAGGGAGAAACACCTCTGTTTACCAGCACTGGCTAGCTCGATACTGAATAAGCATTTCTTCATGGAAGGGGTGCTTTGCTATTAGAACAGGCTGCCCGGGGAAGTGGTAAGAGACCCGATCCTTAAAAGTATTGAAGAGACATGTGGACATAGCCCGGGAGTCCGGCCTCCGGCAGGGCGGGAGCTGGCTCTTCCGAGCCCCTGTGCTCCGGTCTTGTGCGACGCGTTTGCAAGCAGCACCGGGTGCCGGGTCCGACATCGGACGGTTCGGGGACGGCGATTCCGGGGCCGTCGGCTAGCGGGGGCCGGCTATGTCGTGTCCCGGGGATCCGACTTCAGGGGGCGTGGGGGCCGGCCGTGCAGTGAAGCGGGGGGCTGGCGTCCGCCGGCTTCCCAGAGAGCGGGCTTTCGGTCCCGTGCGGTTCGGTGGCCGGCCGTCCCGAAACCCTGGGCACCGGTCTTGTGCTAGACTCCGCGGGCTCCGGGGCCGAACTCGGCTTCTCGGGGCCGGCGGTCGCGGTGTCCAGGTGTCCCGCCTCGGGCGGCGCGGGGCCGGCTGTCCCTAGCAGCTGGGTTCCCAAGAGCTTCTGGGCTCCCAAGCGTCGCCCAAGACCGGATCCCAGAGAATCGGGACGGCCGGCCGCACCGCTGCGACTAGCACAAGCGTCTCCCGACAACGGAGCCCAGGAGCTTGCGAGGGTCAGATTCCGCGCCCCGGGATAGAGAAACGGGGAGCGCGGGTCGGCCGGCCGCAGCTTCGCACGGGACCGAACCCCCTGTCTCCGGCACGGCCAGACCCCGAGCCGGCAGACAGCAGCCTCCCGCTTCACGGCACAGTCGGCCCCCAACCCGCCCGAGTTCTGATCGCCGGGACACGGGACAGCCGGCCGCGCCGCCCGAGGCCGGACACCTGGAGCCCGGGACCGCCGTCCCTGACAAAGCCAAAGTCGGACCCGGACCCCGCTGCGGCTAGCACACGCGTCGCCCAGGACCGCAGCCTACGACCTCGGGACGCTCGCATCCCGCGCCTCCGGCAGGAGCTACCCGGGAGGGCAGGACGGCCTGCCGCAGCTCCGCAAGAGACCGAACCTGCTGGATTCCGGGACGGCCAGAGCCCGAGCCGGTGGGCAGCAGCCTCCCGCTTCACGGCTCGGCAGGCACCCACGTCGCCCGACTTCGGACCCACGGGACAGCCGGCACCCGCGCCGCCGGAGGCCGGACACACGGGCCTCGGCATCGCCGTCCCCGAACCGCACGAAGTCACACACGGTCTCCGGTGCGTCCAGCACACGCATCGCAAAGACCGGAGCCCAGATTATAGGATCAGCCAGCCCCGCGCCGCCCGAGGTCGGACCGGGAACCCGGTGCGCTTGGAACATGCGTCGCCCAAGAACGGCACCCAGGGCCGCGGGATGGTCGTGCGTCACTCAGCCCGAGTTCGGACCCCCGGAACACAGGACAACTGGCACCCGCGCCACCGGAGGACAGAATCCCGTGCCCCGGGATTGTGTTGTATTTTCTCCCCCTCCCTCTTTGACGAGAGGGGGAGTGAGGGAGCGCTTGTGGTGGAGCTCGGCTGCCCACCTGAGTAAAACCACCACTGTCCTTTTTGGCGCCCAACGTGGGGCTCGAGGGTTGAGATAACAGTAGTATTGATTGAAGTATTTACAGCTAACATATTGGTTGTCATAATGCTCGGTTTTCTGGTAATACTTTTCTGTGTGGATATGTTGTATGTAGCCCACTCTGTTTTCTTTTTTCCTTTACATCCGATCGGAGAAAATGTTGAAGTCTGTGCTTGTTTTTTTAACATGTTGTGCTGTAACATACTGGCCTTCAGTTTGGTTTGGTATTCAAGCCCGGCATTGTTATCCTCCTGGTCTCCTGGAGATTATATTATTGACAATATTAAGAATTACAGTGCCTTCTTTTTTGCCCCCAGCAGTCAATCAGTGAATAATATCGGGTGTGGTGTCTTCTACTTTTCTCCCTGTGGGCTAATTACAGCAGCCTTTCAGTAGTGTTTGTCTTCTTCCCCAAGGCAAAGCAGTTTATTAAGAATATTATCCAGGGACCTGTCCCCAGACAAAGTTGTGGGTGGCAAGGTGTGTGGGGGGATTTGGGCAGGTACCTATCACGGTTTTCTCCTCCAATGGTTCTAAATTTCACCCCTGAACAAGTACAAAATCCAAGAAAGTTGTTAGAATGTTTGAAAGATGTATGCCCTGACCCTGGCAATACTAGAGAACTCCTCTAGCTGGCTGCACTCTGCTGGGGTCTGGCTTACGCCTATCAGATGTCAATTAACATTGCCCAGCACCCTCAAGGGGATAGGGAGGTTCTTGAATTTGATGATGAGACAGCACACACTGTGACCACCCCAGATGACCGACCACCTTTGGTATCAGTCGCCCCTGTAGTAAAGACGAAACAGTGGAAACGGAGATCAGGTCGTTTAATAAGGGAAGGAGCGCCTCCTATGGATGAGGGAGAAGAGGAAAAGGCAAGCGGCTCTAAAGCAGCGTTATCACGGCAACATCACGAAGAAGAGACTGAAATCATAGATGAATCAGAAACTACTCGGTCTCTATCCTTGAGTGAGCTGCGAGAAATACGAAAAGCCTTCAGTCGCCGTCCAGGTGAGCACATCCTCACTTGGCTGCTTCGACGCTGGGATAGTGGGGCCAATACCCAACAGCTAGAAGGCAACGAAGCCAAGCAGCTGGGATCCCACAAGCCTCTGGGAAGATTAAGAGGTACAATGGACTGTTAAAAACTATGCTGCGAGCATTGGGTGCTGCGACATGGAAACATTAGGATATAAACCTACCAGAGGCCACTTGCTTAGTTAACAACAGGGGGTCTGAAAGCCGTGCTGGTCCTGCTGAAACAAAACCCCTACACACTGTGGGAGAAGCTAAAGTCACTGTAGTGCATGTGGGGAAGTGGATGGGGAAGGCGGTGTGGGTTGCCCCTGCCATGGGAAAAGGCAAACCCACTCGTGGGATTGTCTTTGCCCAAGGTCCAGGGTATACCTGGTGGGTGATGCAGAAAGATGGGGATATCAAGTGTGTGCCTCAAGGAGATTTAACACTGGGAGAAAATTAATCTGTCATCCAAGTTATGTGTTGTAGGAGGACACTGCAGAACCAATGAAAGGTCAACTTTGCAAGGAACCAGGCAAGTGCAACAGTGATGTGAGCTAAGCTGGTGCTGGTGTCAAGAAAACCAACTTCGCCTGCCCTGAGTGACCACTTTGACAGATGATGGTGAAACCATCAACAGTTTTTTATGAGCATTTTGGGAAAATACCTATAGAATAAAGAGAAGTACAGACATAAAAATGCTTCAATGGACAGAAAACTATGGTGATGAGACCATCTATATACTAAACTGTACCTGATTGTGACACAAATGTTATGGAATAAGGGGTGAAAGTTGTGTTGCGTCTGTCTGAGCTGGAGTCACCGTTTCCCTGCAGCAGCCCGCACAGTGCTGTACTCTGCACTCGTAGCTGGAACAACACTGAAATCACTCCAGTGTTGTGCCTATTGCTGCATAGTGCTAGCACAGCATCAGGACTCTTTCCAAGTCCCTAAGAGCCAGGCACGAGTGCCGGCTGTCCCGTGTTCCGGGGGTCCGAACTCGGGCTGAGTGACGCACGACCATCCCGCGGCTCTGGGCGCCGTTCTTGGGCGACGCATGTTCCAAGCGCACCGGGTTCCCGGTCCGACCTCGGGCGGCGCGGGGCTGGCTGATCCTATAATCTGGGCTCCGGTCTTTGCGATGCGTGTGCTGGACGCACCGGAGACCGTGTGTGACTTCGTGCGGTTCGGGGACGGCGATGCCGAGGCCCGTGTGTCCGGCCTCCGGCGGCGCGGGTGCCGGCTGTCCCGTGGGTCCGAAGTCGGGCGACGTGGGTGCCTGCCGAGCCGTGAAGCGGGAGGCTGCTGCCCACCGGCTCGGGCTCTGGCCGTCCCGGAATCCAGCAGGTTCGGTCTCTTGCGGAGCTGCGGCAGGCCGTCCTGCCCTCCCGGGTAGCTCCTGCCGGAGGCGCGGGATGCGAGCGTCCCGAGGTCGTAGGCTGCGGTCCTGGGCGACGCGTGTGCTAGCCGCAGCGGGGTCCGGGTCCGACTTTGGCTTTGTCAGGGACGGCGGTCCCGGGCTCCAGGTGTCCGGCCTCGGGCGGCGCGGCCGGCTGTCCCGTGTCCCGGCGATCAGAACTCGGGCGGGTTGGGGGCCGACTGTGCCGTGAAGCGGGAGGCTGCTGTCTGCCGGCTCGGGGTCCGGCCGTGCCGGAGACAGGGGGTTCGGTCCCGTGCGAAGCTGCGGCCGGCCGACCCGCGCTCCCCGTTTCTCTATCCCGGGGCGCGGAATCTGACCCTCGCAAGCTCCTGGGCTCCGTTGTCGGGAGACGCTTGTGCTAGTCGCAGCGGTGCGGCCGGCCGTCCCGATTCTCTGGGATCCGGTCTTGGGCGACGCTTGGGAGCCCAGAAGCTCTTGGGAACCCAGCTGCTAGGGACAGCCGGCCCCGCGCCGCCCGAGGCGGGACACCTGGACACCGCGACCGCCGGCCCCGAGAAGCCGAGTTCGGCCCCGGAGCCCGCGGAGTCTAGCACAAGACCGGTGCCCAGGGTTTCGGGACGGCCGGCCACCGAACCGCACGGGACCGAAAGCCCGCTCTCTGGGAAGCCGGCGGACGCCAGCCCCCCGCTTCACTGCACGGCCGGCCCCCACGCCCCCTGAAGTCGGATCCCCGGGACACGACATAGCCGGCCCCCGCTAGCCGACGGCCCCGGAATCGCCGTCCCCGAACCGTCCGATGTCGGACCCGGCACCCGGTGCTGCTTGCAAACGCGTCGCACAAGACCGGAGCACAGGGGCTCGGAAGAGCCAGCTCCCGCCCTGCCGGAGGCCGGACTCCCGGGCTATGTCCACATGTCTCTTCAATACTTTTAAGGATCGGGTCTCTTACCACTTCCCCGGGCAGCCTGTTCTAATAGCAAAGCACCCCTTCCATGAAGAAATGCTTATTCAGTATCGAGCTAGCCAGTGCTGGTAAACAGAGGTGTTTCTCCCTAGGGGTAGGGCTTGGCATTTCCCTCTCCTGAACTTCAAAAGGTTCCTGCCTGCCCCTATCTGCAGCCTGTCAAGGTTCCTCTGAATGCGCAGCCCCCCCATACAAGCGCCTTTTCCACAGAAGACACCGACCACCCGCCGCCTCGCCCCCTCCCAATTCGGCCTGCCCCAGGGCGCCACCGACCACCAACCTCCTTGCAGCACCACGCCTCAGCATCCCGAGCTATCCCGACAGCTTCCACCCATCGGGAGGTCCCACTTGTAATAAATGACCGAGTCCCAAATAGGCTTACAATTAATGTTTATGATTTATTGAAGGAATAGAGGTAAGCAAACAGCGCTGGGTGTGCCAGGAGTTTCTGCTCCACCAAGACGCACACAAGTTACATCAGGCGGCTGGTTTTTATGCTGCTAGGCTAATACATATTCATTACTACTTCTACAAAAGGCAGGGTTATTCTAATTAGTTCCCAGAATCCAAACCCTCCCACTGGTGCAGGCGTTATCAGTCTCCGGTGGTCCCTCTGGGGGCCGCTCGTACTGAAGGCTCGTAGTCTTCCTCCCAGGCTTTGTCCTTTGGTCGTTCTTCAGCTTCTCCCCTCCCCTTATTTAGTAGTTGCTGGGCCAGATGTCAGAAAGCTGTGTCTCGTGCAATAGTCCGCACAGGCACTGCATAGCAAACACACCAAGTAACATTGACTTCAGTTACTCGCAACAGTTACTCACCTGATAAAGAACTGCATGCAATAAAGGCACCATTATTCTAACAGATCCTACTAGCTGTTACCTCAAAAAGATGTGCGTACCCCTCGCTACTTGGAAACGCATCAGTCCATAAACTCTCATCCACCTGAAGAAGCCTGCAACTGACCGAAGGAAAAACAAACACCCCAAAGAGCAGCCCAAGCAGAATGAGCTCTCTGAGGGGATGCCTGGGACTCACATACCATTTGGCCCCGACTAGCACCCAAAGCCAATCACCTGGGAAGGGTAGGGGCAAAGCACAAGGAAGTAGGAAGAGAGCAGCAGCAGCAGCTGTGGTGTTTGTTTTTTTTTTTTTTTGTGTGTGTGTGTGTGATTTTTCTTTTTATTTTTTAATCAGTTTTAGCTCAAAAGCATGCATAGTGCAGACAAGAGAACTAGGGTGTTTCTAGAAGCAAAAATCCCCATGCTTTTGCTGCAGCTTTCAATATTAAAAGACATTATGACCAAGCAAGTAATTGGAACTCTTCCAACTGGAATTAGCTCAAACTTTTATTTACGTATAAAGAAAAAACTAGGAGTAGAACATCTGCACCATCTTTTCCTCTTTCACCTTGCCATAGGCAGCTCTGGCTGTGACGTCCCAGATTGCATACTGCGTTTCAGCTTTAACAAATGAAAACCTTTACCCTAACCCTTACCCTTATCCTAACCATTAGCTTACCCTAATCCTTACCCCAAACCTAACCCTTTCCCTAAACCTTATCCTCACTCTAAGCCTTACCCTTAGCCTTACCCTAACACTTACCTTTGCCCTAACCCTTACCCTAATCTGAACCCGAACCCTAACCCTAATACCCTCACCCTAACCCTTACCCTAAGCCTAACCACAGTCCCAACCCCTAACCCCTAACCCTTACCCTAACCCTCTAAACCTACCCCTAACCTATCCCTAACCATAACCCTCTAAGCCTAACCCTAAACCACTAACCCTAACAATAACCCCCAACCCCAACCCTCACCCGAAACCCTAACTCTAGCCCCAGCCCTAGCCCCTAACCCTAGTTCCCGAGAACTACATCTCCCGGTATGCTCTGGGCATTCAACATGGCCTTCCGGAAGTCCCGAATCCGAAAACTACATTTCCCGGCATACTCTGGGTACGCAACATGGCCTCCCGGAAGTCCGGAGTCCCGAGAACTACATCTCCCGGCATGCTCTGGGCACACAACATGGCCTCCCACTGCCGGAAAACTACACCTACCAGCATTCCCCGCACAGCCAGCATGGCCAATCACAGGCCGAGTGCTCGAGAACTGCATTTACCAGCACTCACTGGAACCCTCACCGCCCTTACAAAAAAAGCCTCAAGCCCTAACATCCAAAAAAACCTCGAAACCCCTACAGACCTAACCCAAACTATTTACCACACTAAACCCCTGAAGACCTATGCCTAAAACCCCCAACCCAAAATCTTAGGATGCTCAAAACCCAAACCCAACCCAAAACGTTAGGAATGCTCAAAGCCCTAGCCCAAAAACTTAGGGCGCTCCAAACCCTAACCCCAAAACATTAAGACGCAAAAAACCCTAACCCAAAAACTTAGGGTAATACACCATAAATGTTTGCTCATTGTCTTTTGTATTATAAAAACAAGGAGTTCTGTTTGAGGAGCGGGAGTTGCGAAAGCTCCCTGCTGAAGTAAGGAGCTGCATAATGCTTGCCTAGACACTATGAAAATTCTTTTGCTTAATTTTCTTAAAACCGTTGGGTTTCGTTGGGTTTTCCGTGGTCATCATGGTGGAAAAGTGTAAATTGTGGGTTTTGGAGAACATCAGGTAGGTTTATGAGGACTTTTGGGGCAGATTCAAGGTTTTTAGGTTTTCTTCTGTTTTTTTCTAGTGATCCAGTTGGTTTTCGGCATGTTTTTGACGTGTTTTGGGTTCTCCGTTGGGTTTCATTGGGTTTTCCGTGGTCATCATGGTGGAAAAGTGTAAATTGTGGGTTTTGGAGAACATCAGGTAGGTTTAGGTTGGTTTTGGGATTGGATCTATGGTTTTGGGGGATTTTCTTTCGTTTTTGGGGGTGATCCCTTTCTTTTTTGGGGTGTTTTTGACGTGTTTTGGGGTCTCCGTTGGTATTCCTTGGGTTTTCCGTGGTCATGGTGGTGGAAAATTGTAAATTGTGGGTTTTGGAGAACTTCAGGTAGGTTTAGGGGAATTTTGGGGTGGATTCATGGTATTTGGTCTTTTCTTCTGTTTTTTTTTGGGTGATCCTGTTCTTTTTTGGGGTGTTTATGACGTGTTTTGGGGTCTCCGTTGGGTTTTAGTTGGGTTCTTGTTGGTCATCATAGTGAAAAATTGTAAATTGTGGGTTTTGGAGAACATCAGGTAGGTTTAGGGGGACTTTTGGGGTGGATCTATGGCTTTTGGGTTTTTCTTCTGTTTTTTGGGGAGATCCTGTTCTTTTTTGTTATTTTTTTTTTTTTGATATGTTTTTTTTGTCTCCATTGGGTTTCGTTGGGTTTTCCATGGTCATCATGGTGGAAAAGGGTAAATTTGTGGGTTTTGGAGAACATCAGGTAGGTTTAGGCTGGTTTGGGGATTGGATCTGTGCTTTTTGGGGATTTTCTTCCAGTTTATGGGTGATCCCTTTCTTTTTTGGGGTGTTTTTGACGTGTTTTGGTGTCTCCTTTTGGGTTTTCGTTTGGTTCATGTTGGTCATCCTGGTGAAAATTGTAAATTTTTGGGGGGGGAATTTTCTTCCAGTTTTGGGGGTGATCCCGTTCTTTTTTGGGGTGTTTTTGACATGTTTTGGGGTCTCCGTTGGGTTTTGTTGGGTTCTTGTTTTTCATCATGTTGGAAAAGTTTAAATTGCGTGTTTTGGAGAACATCAGGTAGGTTTAGTGTCGTTTTGGGGTGGATCTATGTTTTTTGGGGATTTTCTTCCAGTTTTGGGGGTGATTCCGTTCTTGTTTGGGGTGTTTTTGACTTGTTTTGGGGTCTCCGTTGGGTTTTAGTTGGATTCTCGTTGGTCCTTAAGGGAAATGGGAGTGGATTGTGGGTTTTGAAGAAGATCAGGTGAGTTTAGGGTGGTTTTGCGGGGAAATTCATAGTTTTTGGTGTTTTTTCTTCTGATTCAGTTCTTTTTTGGGGTGTTTTTGACGTGTTTTGGGGTTTCCGTTGGGTTTCGTTGAGTTCCTAATGGGTTTTATGGTGATTGGGAGTGGACATTTGGATTTGGAGAACATCAGGTACGTTTAGAGTGGTTTTGGGATTGGATCCGTGCTTTTTGGGGTTTTCTTTGGTTTTGGGGGTGATCCTGTTCTTGTTTGGGGTGTTTTTGACGTGTTTTGGGTTCTCCGTTGGGTTTCGTTGTGTTTTCCGTGGTCATCATGGTGGAAAAGTGTAAATTGTGGGTTTTGGAGAACATCAGGTAGGTTTATGAGGACTTTTGGGGCAGATTCATGGTTTTTAGGGTTTTCTTCTGTTTTTTTCTAGTGATCCAGTTGGTTTTCGGCGTGTTTTTGACGTGTTTTGTGGTCTCCGTTGGGTTTCGTTGGGTTTTCCGTGGTCATCATGGTGGAAAAGTGTAAATTGTGGGTTTTGGAGAACATCAGGTAGATTTAGGGTGTTTTGGGGGTGGATCTATGGTTTTGGGGGATTTTGTTCCAGTTTTGGGGTGATCGAATTCATTTTTGGGGTGTTTCTGACGTGTTTTGGGTTCTTCGTTGGGTTTCGTTGGGTTTTCTGTTGGCATCTTGGTGGAAAAGGGTAAATTGTGGGTTTTGGAGAACTTCAGGTAGGTTTAGGGGGACTTTTGGGGTGGATTCATGGTATTTGGGGTTTTCTTCTGTTTTTTGGGGTGATCCTGTTCTTTTTTGGGCTGTTTTTGACGTGTTTTGGGGTTGTCCGTTGGGTTTTGTTGGGTTCTCGTTGGTCATCATTGTGAAAAAGGGTAAATTGTGGGTTTTGGAGAACATCAGGTAGGCTTAGGGGGACTTTTGGGGTGGATCTATGGCATTTGGGTTTTTCTTCTGTTTTTGGGGGAGATCCTGTTCTTTTTTTTTTTTTTTTTTTTTTTTTTTTTTTTTTTTTTTGACATGTTTTTTGTCTCCATTGGGTTTCGTTGGGTTTTCCATGGTCATCATGGTGGAAAAGGGTAAATTTGTGGGTTTTGGAGAACATCAGGTAGGTTTAGGCTGGTTTTGGGATTGGATCTGTGCTTTTTGGGGATTTTCTTCCAGTTTATGGGTGATCCCTTTCTTTTTTGGGGTGTTTTTGACGTGTTTTGGTGTCTCCTTTTGGGTTTTCGTTTGGTTCATGTTGGTCATCATGGTGAAAATTGTAAATTTTTGGGGGGGGAATTTTCTTCCAGTTTTGGGGGTGATCCCGTTCTTTTTTGGGGTGTTTTTGACATGTTTTGGGGTCTCTGTTGGGTTTTGTTGGTTTCTTGTTTTTCATCATGTTGGAAAAGTTTAACTTGCGTGTTTTGGAGAACATCAGGTAGGTTTAGTGTCGTTTTGGGGTGGATCTATTTTTTTGGGGTTTTCTTTCGTTTTGGGGGGTTATCCCATTCTTTTTTGGGGTGTTTTTGACTTGTTTTGGGGTCTCCGTTGGGTTTTAGTTGGATTCTCGTTGGTCGTTAAGGTAAATGGGAGTGGATTGTGGGTTTTGAAGAAGATCAGGTGAGTTTAGGGTGGTTTTGTGGGGAAATTCATAGTTTTTGGTGTTTTTTCTTCTGATTCAGTTCTTTTTTGGGGTGTTTTTGATGTGTTTTGGGGTCTCCGTTGGTTTTTGTTGTGTTCTTGTTGTTCATCATGGTGAAAACGGGTAAATTGTGGGTATTGGAGAACATCAGGTAGGTTTAGGGGGACTTTTGGGGTGGATCAACGGCTTTTAGGGTTTTCTTCCAGTTTTGGGGGTGATCCCGCTTTTTTTTGTGGTGTTTTTGACGTGTTTTGGGGTTTCCGTTGTGTTTTGTTGATTTCCTAATGTGTTTTAAGTTTGTTGGGAGTGGACTTTGGGATTTGGAGAACATCAGGTAGGTTTAGTGTGGTTTTGGGGTGGATCTATGTTTTTTTGGGGTTTTCTTTCTTTTTTAGGGGTTATCCTGTTCTTGTTTGGGGTGTTTTTGACTTGTTTTGGGGTCTCCGTTGGGTTTTAGTTGGATTCTCGTTGGTCCTTAAGGGAAATGGGAGTGGATTGTGGGTTTTGAAGAAGATCAGGTGAGTTTAGGGTGGTTTTGCGGGGAAATTCATAGTTTTTGGTGTTTTTTCTTCTGATTCAGTTCTTTTTTGGGGTGTTTTTGACGTGTTTTGGGGTTTCCGTTGGGTTTCGTTGAGTTCCTAATGGGTTTTATGGTGATTGGGAGTGGACATTTGGATTTGGAGAACATCAGGTACGTTTAGAGTGGTTTTGGGATTGGATCCGTGCTTTTTGGGGTTTTCTTTGGTTTTGGGGGTGATCCTGTTCTTGTTTGGGGTGTTTTTGACGTGTTTTGGGTTCTCCGTTGGGTTTCGTTGTGTTTTCCGTGGTCATCATGGTGGAAAAGTGTAAATTGTGGGTTTTGGAGAACATCAGGTAGGTTTATGAGGACTTTTGGGGCAGATTCATGGTTTTTAGGGTTTTCTTCTGTTTTTTCTAGTGATCCAGTTGGTTTTCGGCGTGTTTTTGACGTGTTTTGTGGTCTCCGTTGGGTTTCGTTGGGTTTTCCGTGGTCATCATGGTGGAAAAGTGTAAATTGTGGGTTTTGGAGAACATCAGGTAGATTTAGGGTGTTTTGGGGGTGGATCTATGGTTTTGGGGGATTTTGTTCCAGTTTTGGGGTGATCGAATTCATTTTTGGGGTGTTTCTGACGTGTTTTGGGTTCTTCGTTGGGTTTCGTTGGGTTTTCTGTTGGCATCTTGGTGGAAAAGGGTAAATTGTGGGTTTTGGAGAACTTCAGGTAGGTTTAGGGGGACTTTTGGGGTGGATTCATGGTATTTGGGGTTTTCTTCTGTTTTTTGGGGTGATCCTGTTCTTTTTTGGGCTGTTTTTGACGTGTTTTGGGGTTGTCCGTTGGGTTTTGTTGGGTTCTCGTTGGTCATCATTGTGAAAAAGGGTAAATTGTGGGTTTTGGAGAACATCAGGTAGGCTTAGGGGGACTTTTGGGGTGGATCTATGGCATTTGGGTTTTTCTTCTGTTTTTGGGGGAGATCCTGTTCTTTTTTTTTTTTTTTTTTTTTTTTTTTTTTTTTTTTTTGACATGTTTTTTGTCTCCATTGGGTTTCGTTGGGTTTTCCATGGTCATCATGGTGGAAAAGGGTAAATTTGTGGGTTTTGGAGAACATCAGGTAGGTTTAGGCTGGTTTTGGGATTGGATCTGTGCTTTTTGGGGATTTTCTTCCAGTTTATGGGTGATCCCTTTCTTTTTTGGGGTGTTTTTGACGTGTTTTGGTGTCTCCTTTTGGGTTTTCGTTTGGTTCATGTTGGTCATCATGGTGAAAATTGTAAATTTTTGGGGGGGGAATTTTCTTCCAGTTTTGGGGGTGATCCCGTTCTTTTTTGGGGTGTTTTTGACATGTTTTGGGGTCTCTGTTGGGTTTTGTTGGTTTCTTGTTTTTCATCATGTTGGAAAAGTTTAACTTGCGTGTTTTGGAGAACATCAGGTAGGTTTAGTGTCGTTTTGGGGTGGATCTATTTTTTTGGGGTTTTCTTTCGTTTTGGGGGGTTATCCCATTCTTTTTTGGGGTGTTTTTGACTTGTTTTGGGGTCTCCGTTGGGTTTTAGTTGGATTCTCGTTGGTCGTTAAGGTAAATGGGAGTGGATTGTGGGTTTTGAAGAAGATCAGGTGAGTTTAGGGTGGTTTTGTGGGGAAATTCATAGTTTTTGGTGTTTTTTCTTCTGATTCAGTTCTTTTTTGGGGTGTTTTTGATGTGTTTTGGGGTCTCCGTTGGTTTTTGTTGTGTTCTTGTTGTTCATCATGGTGAAAACGGGTAAATTGTGGGTATTGGAGAACATCAGGTAGGTTTAGGGGGACTTTTGGGGTGGATCAACGGCTTTTAGGGTTTTCTTCCAGTTTTGGGGGTGATCCCGCTTTTTTTTGTGGTGTTTTTGACGTGTTTTGGGGTTTCCGTTGTGTTTTGTTGATTTCCTAATGTGTTTTAAGTTTGTTGGGAGTGGACTTTGGGATTTGGAGAACATCAGGTAGGTTTAGTGTGGTTTTGGGGTGGATCTATGTTTTTTTGGGGTTTTCTTTCTTTTTTAGGGGTTATCCTGTTCTTGTTTGGGGTGTTTTTGACTTGTTTTGGGGTCTCCGTTGGGTTTTAGTTGGATTCTCGTTGGTCCTTAAGGGAAATGGGAGTGGATTGTGGGTTTTGAAGAAGATCAGGTGAGTTTAGGGTGGTTTTGCGGGGAAATTCATAGTTTTTGGTGTTTTTTCTTCTGATTCAGTTCTTTTTTGGGGTGTTTTTGACGTGTTTTGGGGTTTCCGTTGGGTTTCGTTGAGTTCCTAATGGGTTTTATGGTGATTGGGAGTGGACATTTGGATTTGGAGAACATCAGGTACGTTTAGAGTGGTTTTGGGATTGGATCCGTGCTTTTTGGGGTTTTCTTTGGTTTTGGGGGTGATCCTGTTCTTGTTTGGGGTGTTTTTGACGTGTTTTGGGTTCTCCGTTGGGTTTCGTTGTGTTTTCCGTGGTCATCATGGTGGAAAAGTGTAAATTGTGGGTTTTGGAGAACATCAGGTAGGTTTATGAGGACTTTTGGGGCAGATTCATGGTTTTTAGGGTTTTCTTCTGTTTTTTCTAGTGATCCAGTTGGTTTTCGGCGTGTTTTTGACGTGTTTTGTGGTCTCCGTTGGGTTTCGTTGGGTTTTCCGTGGTCATCATGGTGGAAAAGTGTAAATTGTGGGTTTTGGAGAACATCAGGTAGATTTAGGGTGTTTTGGGGGTGGATCTATGGTTTTGGGGGATTTTGTTCCAGTTTTGGGGTGATCGAATTCATTTTTGGGGTGTTTCTGACGTGTTTTGGGTTCTTCGTTGGGTTTCGTTGGGTTTTCTGTTGGCATCTTGGTGGAAAAGGGTAAATTGTGGGTTTTGGAGAACTTCAGGTAGGTTTAGGGGGACTTTTGGGGTGGATTCATGGTATTTGGGGTTTTCTTCTGTTTTTTGGGGTGATCCTGTTCTTTTTTGGGCTGTTTTTGACGTGTTTTGGGGTTGTCCGTTGGGTTTTGTTGGGTTCTCGTTGGTCATCATTGTGAAAAAGGGTAAATTGTGGGTTTTGGAGAACATCAGGTAGGCTTAGGGGGACTTTTGGGGTGGATCTATGGCATTTGGGTTTTTCTTCTGTTTTTGGGGGAGATCCTGTTCTTTTTTTTTTTTTTTTTTTTTTTTTTTTTTTTTTTGACATGTTTTTTGTCTCCATTGGGTTTCGTTGGGTTTTCCATGGTCATCATGGTGGAAAAGGGTAAATTTGTGGGTTTTGGAGAACATCAGGTAGGTTTAGGCTGGTTTTGGGATTGGATCTGTGCTTTTTGGGGATTTTCTTCCAGTTTATGGGTGATCCCTTTCTTTTTTGGGGTGTTTTTGACGTGTTTTGGTGTCTCCTTTTGGGTTTTCGTTTGGTTCATGTTGGTCATCATGGTGAAAATTGTAAATTTTTGGGGGGGGAATTTTCTTCCAGTTTTGGGGGTGATCCCGTTCTTTTTTGGGGTGTTTTTGACATGTTTTGGGGTCTCTGTTGGGTTTTGTTGGTTTCTTGTTTTTCATCATGTTGGAAAAGTTTAACTTGCGTGTTTTGGAGAACATCAGGTAGGTTTAGTGTCGTTTTGGGGTGGATCTATTTTTTTGGGGTTTTCTTTCGTTTTGGGGGGTTATCCCATTCTTTTTTGGGGTGTTTTTGACTTGTTTTGGGGTCTCCGTTGGGTTTTAGTTGGATTCTCGTTGGTCCTTAAGGGAAATGGGAGTGGATTGTGGGTTTTGAAGAAGATCAGGTGAGTTTAGGGTGGTTTTGCGGGGAAATTCATAGTTTTTGGTGTTTTTTCTTCTGATTCAGTTCTTTTTTGGGGTGTTTTTGATGTGTTTTGGGGTCTCCGTTGGTTTTTGTTGTGTTCTTGTTGTTCATCATGGTGAAAACGGGTAAATTGTGGGTATTGGAGAACATCAGGTAGGTTTAGGGGGACTTTTGGGGTGGATCAACGGCTTTTAGGGTTTTCTTCCAGTTTTGGGGGTGATCCCGCTTTTTTTTGTGGTGTTTTTGACGTGTTTTGGGGTTTCCGTTGTGTTTTGTTGATTTCCTAATGTGTTTTAAGTTTGTTGGGAGTGGACTTTGGGATTTGGAGAACATCAGGTAGGTTTAGTGTGGTTTTGGGGTGGATCTATGTTTTTTTGGGGTTTTCTTTCTTTTTTAGGGGTTATCCTGTTCTTGTTTGGGGTGTTTTTGACTTGTTTTGGGGTCTCCGTTGGGTTTTAGTTGGATTCTCGTTGGTCCTTAAGGGAAATGGGAGTGGATTGTGGGTTTTGAAGAAGATCAGGTGAGTTTAGGGTGGTTTTGCGGGGAAATTCATAGTTTTTGGTGTTTTTTCTTCTGATCCAGTTCTTTTTTGGGGTGTTTTTGACGTGTTTTGGGGTTTCCGTTGGGTTTCGTTGAGTTCCTAATGGGTTTTATGGTGATTGGGAGTGGACATTTGGATTTGGAGAACATCAGGTACGTTTAGAGTGGTTTTGGGATTGGATCCGTGCTTTTTGGGGTTTTCTTTGGTTTTGGGGGTGATCCTGTTCTTGTTTGGGGTGTTTTTGACGTGTTTTGGGTTCTCCGTTGGGTTTCGTTGTGTTTTCCGTGGTCATCATGGTGGAAAAGTGTAAATTGTGGGTTTTGGAGAACATCAGGTAGGTTTATGAGGACTTTTGGGGCAGATTCATGGTTTTTAGGGTTTTCTTCTGTTTTTTCTAGTGATCCAGTTGGTTTTCGGCGTGTTTTTGACGTGTTTTGTGGTCTCCGTTGGGTTTCGTTGGGTTTTCCGTGGTCATCATGGTGGAAAAGTGTAAATTGTGGGTTTTGGAGAACATCAGGTAGATTTAGGGTGTTTTGGGGGTGGATCTATGGTTTTGGGGGATTTTGTTCCAGTTTTGGGGTGATCGAATTCATTTTTGGGGTGTTTCTGACGTGTTTTGGGTTCTTCGTTGGGTTTCGTTGGGTTTTCTGTTGGCATCTTGGTGGAAAAGGGTAAATTGTGGGTTTTGGAGAACTTCAGGTAGGTTTAGGGGGACTTTTGGGGTGGATTCATGGTATTTGGGGTTTTCTTCTGTTTTTTGGGGTGATCCTGTTCTTTTTTGGGCTGTTTTTGACGTGTTTTGGGGTTGTCCGTTGGGTTTTGTTGGGTTCTCGTTGGTCATCATTGTGAAAAAGGGTAAATTGTGGGTTTTGGAGAACATCAGGTAGGCTTAGGGGGACTTTTGGGGTGGATCTATGGCATTTGGGTTTTTCTTCTGTTTTTGGGGGAGATCCTGTTCTTTTTTTTTTTTTTTTTTTTTTTTTTTTTTTTTTTTTTTTTTTTTTGACATGTTTTTTGTCTCCATTGGGTTTCGTTGGGTTTTCCATGGTCATCATGGTGGAAAAGGGTAAATTTGTGGGTTTTGGAGAACATCAGGTAGGTTTAGGCTGGTTTTGGGATTGGATCTGTGCTTTTTGGGGATTTTCTTCCAGTTTATGGGTGATCCCTTTCTTTTTTGGGGTGTTTTTGACGTGTTTTGGTGTCTCCTTTTGGGTTTTCGTTTGGTTCATGTTGGTCATCATGGTGAAAATTGTAAATTTTTTGGGGGGGAATTTTCTTCCAGTTTTGGGGGTGATCCCGTTCTTTTTTGGGGTGTTTTTGACATGTTTTGGGGTCTCTGTTGGGTTTTGTTGGTTTCTTGTTTTTCATCATGTTGGAAAAGTTTAACTTGCGTGTTTTGGAGAACATCAGGTAGGTTTAGTGTCGTTTTGGGGTGGATCTATGTTTTTTGGGGATTTTCTTCCAGTTTTGGGGGTGATTCCGTTCTTGTTTGGGGTGTTTTTGACTTGTTTTGGGGTCTCCGTTGGGTTTTAGTTGGATTCTCGTTGGTCCTTAAGGGAAATGGGAGTGGATTGTGGGTTTTGAAGAAGATCAGGTGAGTTTAGGGTGGTTTTGCGGGGAAATTCATAGTTTTTGGTGTTTTTTCTTCTGATTCAGTTCTTTTTTGGGGTGTTTTTGAGGTGTTTTGGGGTTTCCGTTGGGTTTCGTTGAGTTCCTAATGGGTTTTATGGTGGTTGGGAGTGGACATTTGGATTTGGAGAAGATCAGGTACGTTTAGAGTGGTTTTGGGATTGGATCCGTGCTTTTTGGGGTTTTCTTTGGTTTTGGGGGTGATCCTGTTCTTGTTTGGGGTGTTTTTGACGTGTTTTGGGTTCTCCGTTGGGTTTCGTTGTGTTTTCCGTGGTCATCATGGTGGAAAAGTGTAAATTGTGGGTTTTGGAGAACATCAGGTAGGTTTATGAGGACTTTTGGGGCAGATTCATGGTTTTTAGGGTTTTCTTCTGTTTTTTCTAGTGATCCAGTTGGTTTTCGGCGTGTTTTTGACGTGTTTTGTGGTCTCCGTTGGGTTTCGTTGGGTTTTCCGTGGTCATCATGGTGGAAAAGTGTAAATTGTGGGTTTTGGAGAACATCAGGTAGATTTAGGGTGTTTTGGGGGTGGATCTATGGTTTTGGGGGATTTTGTTCCAGTTTTGGGGTGATCGAATTCATTTTTGGGGTGTTTCTGACGTGTTTTGGGTTCTTCGTTGGGTTTCGTTGGGTTTTCTGTTGGCATCTTGGTGGAAAAGGGTAAATTGTGGGTTTTGGAGAACTTCAGGTAGGTTTAGGGGGACTTTTGGGGTGGATTCATGGTATTTGGGGTTTTCTTCTGTTTTTTGGGGTGATCCTGTTCTTTTTTGGGCTGTTTTTGACGTGTTTTGGGGTTGTCCGTTGGGTTTTGTTGGGTTCTCGTTGGTCATCATTGTGAAAAAGGGTAAATTGTGGGTTTTGGAGAACATCAGGTAGGCTTAGGGGGACTTTTGGGGTGGATCTATGGCATTTGGGTTTTTCTTCTGTTTTTGGGGGAGATCCTGTTCTTTTTTTTTTTTTTTTTTTTTTTTTTTTTTTTGACATGTTTTTTGTCTCCATTGGGTTTCGTTGGGTTTTCCATGGTCATCATGGTGGAAAAGGGTAAATTTGTGGGTTTTGGAGAACATCAGGTAGGTTTAGGCTGGTTTTGGGATTGGATCTGTGCTTTTTGGGGATTTTCTTCCAGTTTATGGGTGATCCCTTTCTTTTTTGGGGTGTTTTTGACGTGTTTTGGTGTCTCCTTTTGGGTTTTCGTTTGGTTCATGTTGGTCATCATGGTGAAAATTGTAAATTTTTTGGGGGGGAATTTTCTTCCAGTTTTGGGGGTGATCCCGTTCTTTTTTGGGGTGTTTTTGACATGTTTTGGGGTCTCTGTTGGGTTTTGTTGGTTTCTTGTTTTTCATCATGTTGGAAAAGTTTAACTTGCGTGTTTTGGAGAACATCAGGTAGGTTTAGTGTCGTTTTGGGGTGGATCTATTTTTTTGGGGTTTTCTTTCGTTTTGGGGGGTTATCCCATTCTTTTTTGGGGTGTTTTTGACTTGTTTTGGGGTCTCCGTTGGGTTTTAGTTGGATTCTCGTTGGTCGTTAAGGGAAATGGGAGTGGATTGTGGGTTTTGAAGAAGATCAGGTGAGTTTAGGGTGGTTTTGCGGGGAAATTCATAGTTTTTGGTGTTTTTTCTTCTGATTCAGTTCTTTTTTGGGGTGTTTTTGATGTGTTTTGGGGTCTCCGTTGGTTTTTGTTGTGTTCTTGTTGTTCATCATGGTGAAAACGGGTAAATTGTGGGTATTGGAGAACATCAGGTAGGTTTAGGGGGACTTTTGGGGTGGATCAACGGCTTTTAGGGTTTTCTTCCAGTTTTGGGGGTGATCCCGCTTTTTTTTGTGGTGTTTTTGACGTGTTTTGGGGTTTCCGTTGTGTTTTGTTGATTTCCTAATGTGTTTTAAGTTTGTTGGGAGTGGACTTTGGGATTTGGAGAACATCAGGTAGGTTTAGTGTGGTTTTGGGGTGGATCTATGTTTTTTTGGGGTTTTCTTTCTTTTTTAGGGGTTATCCTGTTCTTGTTTGGGGTGTTTTTGACTTGTTTTGGGGTCTCCGTTGGGTTTTAGTTGGATTCTCGTTGGTCCTTAAGGGAAATGGGAGTGGATTGTGGGTTTTGAAGAAGATCAGGTGAGTTTAGGGTGGTTTTGCGGGGAAATTCATAGTTTTTGGTGTTTTTTCTTCTGATTCAGTTCTTTTTTGGGGTGTTTTTGACGTGTTTTGGGGTTTCCGTTGGGTTTCGTTGAGTTCCTAATGGGTTTTATGGTGATTGGGAGTGGACATTTGGATTTGGAGAACATCAGGTACGTTTAGAGTGGTTTTGGGATTGGATCCGTGCTTTTTGGGGTTTTCTTTGGTTTTGGGGGTGATCCTGTTCTTGTTTGGGGTGTTTTTGACGTGTTTTGGGTTCTCCGTTGGGTTTCGTTGTGTTTTCCGTGGTCATCATGGTGGAAAAGTGTAAATTGTGGGTTTTGGAGAACATCAGGTAGGTTTATGAGGACTTTTGGGGCAGATTCATGGTTTTTAGGGTTTTCTTCTGTTTTTTCTAGTGATCCAGTTGGTTTTCGGCGTGTTTTTGACGTGTTTTGTGGTCTCCGTTGGGTTTCGTTGGGTTTTCCGTGGTCATCATGGTGGAAAAGTGTAAATTGTGGGTTTTGGAGAACATCAGGTAGATTTAGGGTGTTTTGGGGGTGGATCTATGGTTTTGGGGGATTTTGTTCCAGTTTTGGGGTGATCGAATTCATTTTTGGGGTGTTTCTGACGTGTTTTGGGTTCTTCGTTGGGTTTCGTTGGGTTTTCTGTTGGCATCTTGGTGGAAAAGGGTAAATTGTGGGTTTTGGAGAACTTCAGGTAGGTTTAGGGGGACTTTTGGGGTGGATTCATGGTATTTGGGGTTTTCTTCTGTTTTTTGGGGTGATCCTGTTCTTTTTTGGGCTGTTTTTGACGTGTTTTGGGGTTGTCCGTTGGGTTTTGTTGGGTTCTCGTTGGTCATCATTGTGAAAAAGGGTAAATTGTGGGTTTTGGAGAACATCAGGTAGGCTTAGGGGGACTTTTGGGGTGGATCTATGGCATTTGGGTTTTTCTTCTGTTTTTGGGGGAGATCCTGTTTTTTTTTTTTTTTTTTTTTTTTTTTTTTTTTTTTTTTTTTGACATGTTTTTTGTCTCCATTGGGTTTCGTTGGGTTTTCCATGGTCATCATGGTGGAAAAGGGTAAATTTGTGGGTTTTGGAGAACATCAGGTAGGTTTAGGCTGGTTTTGGGATTGGATCTGTGCTTTTTGGGGATTTTCTTCCAGTTTATGGGTGATCCCTTTCTTTTTTGGGGTGTTTTTGACGTGTTTTGGTGTCTCCTTTTGGGTTTTCGTTTGGTTCATGTTGGTCATCATGGTGAAAATTGTAAATTTTTGGGGGGGGAATTTTCTTCCAGTTTTGGGGGTGATCCCGTTCTTTTTTGGGGTGTTTTTGACATGTTTTGGGGTCTCTGTTGGGTTTTGTTGGTTTCTTGTTTTTCATCATGTTGGAAAAGTTTAACTTGCGTGTTTTGGAGAACATCAGGTAGGTTTAGTGTCGTTTTGGGGTGGATCTATTTTTTTGGGGTTTTCTTTCGTTTTGGGGGGTTATCCCATTCTTTTTTGGGGTGTTTTTGACTTGTTTTGGGGTCTCCGTTGGGTTTTAGTTGGATTCTCGTTGGTCCTTAAGGGAAATGGGAGTGGATTGTGGGTTTTGAAGAAGATCAGGTGAGTTTAGGGTGGTTTTGCGGGGAAATTCATAGTTTTTGGTGTTTTTTCTTCTGATTCAGTTCTTTTTTGGGGTGTTTTTGATGTGTTTTGGGGTCTCCGTTGGTTTTTGTTGTGTTCTTGTTGTTCATCATGGTGAAAACGGGTAAATTGTGGGTATTGGAGAACATCAGGTAGGTTTAGGGGGACTTTTGGGGTGGATCAACGGCTTTTAGGGTTTTCTTCCAGTTTTGGGGGTGATCCCGCTTTTTTTTGTGGTGTTTTTGACGTGTTTTGGGGTTTCCGTTGTGTTTTGTTGATTTCCTAAAGTGTTTTAAGTTTGTTGGGAGTGGACTTTGGGATTTGGAGAACATCAGGTAGGTTTAGTGTGGTTTTGGGGTGGATCTATGTTTTTTTGGGGTTTTCTTTCTTTTTTAGGGGTTATCCTGTTCTTGTTTGGGGTGTTTTCGACTTGTTTTGGGGTCTCCGTTGGGTTTTAGTTGGATTCTCGTTGGTCCTTAAGGGAAATGGGAGTGGATTGTGGGTTTTGAAGAAGATCAGGTGAGTTTAGGGTGGTTTTGCGGGGAAATTCATAGTTTTTGGTGTTTTTTCTTCTGATTCAGTTCTTTTTTGGGGTGTTTTTGACGTGTTTTGGGGTTTCCGTTGGGTTTCGTTGAGTTCCTAATGGGTTTTATGGTGGTTGGGAGTGGACATTTGGATTTGGAGAACATCAGGTACGTTTAGAGTGGTTTTGGGATTGGATCCGTGCTTTTTGGGGTTTTCTTTGGTTTTGGGGGTGATCCTGTTCTTGTTTGGGGTGTTTTTGACGTGTTTTGGGTTCTCCGTTGGGTTTCGTTGTGTTTTCCGTGGTCATCATTGTGAAAAAGGGTAAATTGTGGGTTTTGGAGAACATCAGGTAGGTTTATGAGGACTTTTGGGGCAGATTCATGGTTTTTAGGGTTTTCTTCTGTTTTTTTCTAGTGATCCAGTTGGTTTTCGGCGTGTTTTTGACGTGTTTTGTGGTCTCCGTTGGGTTTCGTTGGGTTTTCCGTGGTCATCATGGTGGAAAAGTGTAAATTGTGGGTTTTGGAGAACATCAGGTAGATTTAGGGTGTTTTGGGGGTGGATCTATGGTTTTGGGGGATTTTGTTCCAGTTTTGGGGTGATCGAATTCATTTTTGGGGTGTTTCTGACGTGTTTTGGGTTCTTCGTTGGGTTTCGTTGGGTTTTCTGTTGGCATCTTGGTGGAAAAGGGTAAATTGTGGGTTTTGGAGAACTTCAGGTAGGTTTAGGGGGACTTTTGGGGTGGATTCATGGTATTTGGGGTTTTCTTCTGTTTTTTGGGGTGATCCTGTTCTTTTTTGGGCTGTTTTTGACGTGTTTTGGGGTTGTCCGTTGGGTTTTGTTGGGTTCTCGTTGGTCATCATTGTGAAAAAGGGTAAATTGTGGGTTTTGGAGAACATCAGGTAGGCTTAGGGGGACTTTTGGGGTGGATCTATGGCATTTGGGTTTTTCTTCTGTTTTTGGGGGAGATCCTGTTCTTTTTTTTTTTTTTTTTTTTTTTTTTTTTTTTTTTTTTTTGACATGTTTTTTGTCTCCATTGGGTTTCGTTGGGTTTTCCATGGTCATCATGGTGGAAAAGGGTAAATTTGTGGGTTTTGGAGAACATCAGGTAGGTTTAGGCTGGTTTTGGGATTGGATCTGTGCTTTTTGGGGATTTTCTTCCAGTTTATGGGTGATCCCTTTCTTTTTTGGGGTGTTTTTGACGTGTTTTGGTGTCTCCTTTTGGGTTTTCGTTTGGTTCATGTTGGTCATCATGGTGAAAATTGTAAATTTTTGGGGGGGGAATTTTCTTCCAGTTTTGGGGGTGATCCCGTTCTTTTTTGGGGTGTTTTTGACATGTTTTGGGGTCTCTGTTGGGTTTTGTTGGTTTCTTGTTTTTCATCATGTTGGAAAAGTTTAACTTGCGTGTTTTGGAGAACATCAGGTAGGTTTAGTGTCGTTTTGGGGTGGATCTATTTTTTTGGGGTTTTCTTTCGTTTTGGGGGGTTATCCCATTCTTTTTTGGGGTGTTTTTGACTTGTTTTGGGGTCTCCGTTGGGTTTTAGTTGGATTCTCGTTGGTCGTTAAGGTAAATGGGAGTGGATTGTGGGTTTTGAAGAAGATCAGGTGAGTTTAGGGTGGTTTTGCGGGGAAATTCATAGTTTTTGGTGTTTTTTCTTCTGATTCAGTTCTTTTTGGGGGTGTTTTTGATGTGTTTTGGGGTCTCCGTTGGTTTTTGTTGTGTTCTTGTTGTTCATCATGGTGAAAACGGGTAAATTGTGGGTATTGGAGAACATCAGGTAGGTTTAGGGGGACTTTTGGGGTGGATCAACGGCTTTTAGGGTTTTCTTCCAGTTTTGGGGGTGATCCCGCTTTTTTTTGTGGTGTTTTTGACGTGTTTTGGGGTTTCCGTTGTGTTTTGTTGATTTCCTAATGTGTTTTAAGTTTGTTGGGAGTGGACTTTGGGATTTGGAGAACATCAGGTAGGTTTAGTGTGGTTTTGGGGTGGATCTATGTTTTTTTGGGGTTTTCTTTCTTTTTTAGGGGTTATCCTGTTCTTGTTTGGGGTGTTTTTGACTTGTTTTGGGGTCTCCGTTGGGTTTTAGTTGGATTCTCGTTGGTCCTTAAGGGAAATGGGAGTGGATTGTGGGTTTTGAAGAAGATCAGGTGAGTTTAGGGTGGTTTTGCGGGGAAATTCATAGTTTTTGGTGTTTTTTCTTCTGATTCAGTTCTTTTTTGGGGTGTTTTTGACGTGTTTTGGGGTTTCCGTTGGGTTTCGTTGAGTTCCTAATGGGTTTTATGGTGGTTGGGAGTGGACATTTGGATTTGGAGAACATCAGGTACGTTTAGAGTGTTTTGGGGGTGGATCTATGGTTTTGGGGGATTTTGTTCCAGTTTTGGGGTGATCGAATTCATTTTTGGGGTGTTTCTGACGTGTTTTGGGTTCTTCGTTGGGTTTCGTTGGGTTTTCCGTGGTCATCATGTTGGAAAAGTGTAAATTGTTGGTTTTGGAGAACATCAGGTAGGTTTAGGTTGGTTTTGGGATTGGATCTATGGTTTTGGGGGATTTTCTTTTGTTTTTGGGGGTGATCCCGTTCTTTTTTGGGGTGTTTTTGACGTGTTTTGGGGTCTCCGTTGGTGTTCGTTTGGTTTTATGTGGTCATGGTGGTGGAAAATTGTAAATCGTGGGTTTTGGAGAACTTCAGGTAGGTTTAGGGGAATTTTGGGGTGGATTCATGGTATTTGGTCTTTTCTTCTGTTTTTTTTTGGGTGATCCTGTTCTTTTTTGGGGTGTTTATGACGTGTTTTGGGGTCTCCGTTGGGTTTTAGTTGGGTTCTTGTTGGTCATCATGGTGAAAAAGTGTAAATTGTGGCTTTTGGAGAACATCAGGTAGGTTTAGGGGGACTTTTGGGGCAGAGTCATGTTTTTTGGTGTTTTCTTCTGTTTCTTGGGGTGGTCCCGTTCTTTTTTGGGAAGTTTTTGAGGTGTTTGGGGGTCTCCGTTGGGTTTTGTTGTGTACTCGTTGGTCATCGTGGTGGAAAATGGTAAATTGTGGGTTTTGGAGAACATCAGGTAGGTTTAGGGTGGTTTTGGGATTGGATCCGTGCTTTTTGGGGATTTTCTTCCAGTTTATGGGTGATCCCTTTATTTTTGGGGTGTTTTTGACGTGTTTTGGTGTCTCGTTTTGGGTTTTCGTTTGGTTCATGTTGGTCATCCTGGTGAAAAAGTGTAAATTGTGGCTTTTGGAGAACATCAGGTAGGTTTAGGGGGACTTTTGGTGTGGATCTATGGCTTTTGGGGTTTTCTTTCGTTTTTAGGGTTTATCCCGTTCTTGTTTTGGGTGTTTTTGACTTCTTTTGAGGTCTCCGTTGGGTTTCGTTGGGTTTTCCATGGTCATCATGTTGGAAAATTGTAAATTGTGGGTTTTGGAGATCATCAGGTAGGTTTAGGGTGGTTTTGGGGTGGATCTATGATTTTGAAGGATTTTCTTCCAATTTTGGGGGTGATCCCTTTCTTTTTTTTTTTTTTTTTTTTTTTTTTTTGACGTTTTTGGTGTCTCCGTTGGGTTTTGTTGGGTTCTCGTTGGTCGTTAAGCTAAATGGGAGTGGATTGTGGGTTTTGAAGAAGATCAGGTGAGTTTAGGGTGATTTGGGAGGGAAATGCATAGTTTTGTTTTTTTTTTTCTTCTGATCCAGTTCTTTTTTGGGGTGTTTTTGACGTGTTTTGGGGTTTCCGTTGCGTTTTGTTGAGTTCCTAATGGGTTTTATGGTGGGTGGGAGTGGATTTTGGGATTTGGAGAAGATCAGGTAGGTTTAAGGGTTTTCTTGGGGTTAAATCACGTATTTTCTTCTGATCCGGTTTGCTTTTGGGGTGTTTTTGAGGTGTTTTGGAGTTTCTGTTGCGTTTTGTTTAGTTCCTAATGGGTTTTATGGTGGTTGGGAGTGGACTTTGGGATTTGGAGAAGATCAGGTAGGTTTAGGGTGGTTTTGGGATTGGATCCATGCTTTTTGGGGATTTTCTTCCAGTTTTGGGGGTTATCCCGTTCTTTTTTGGGGTGTTTTTGACATGTTTTGATGTCTCTGTTGGGTTTTGTTGGGTTTTCTGTTGGCATCTTGGTGGAAAAGGGTAAATTGTGGGTTTTGGAGAACTTCAGGTAGGTTTAGGGGGACTTTTGGGGTGGATTCATGGTATTTGGGGTTTTCTTCTGTTTTTTGGGGTGATCCTGTTCTTTTTTGGGCTGTTTTTGACGTGTTTTGGGGTTGTCCGTTGGGTTTTGTTGGGTTCTCGTTGGTCATCATTGTGAAAAAGGGTAAATTGTGGGTTTTGGAGAACATCAGGTAGGCTTAGGGGGACTTTTGGGGTGGATCTATGGCATTTGGGTTTTTCTTCTGTTTTTGGGGGAGATCCTGTTCTTTTTTTGTTTTTTTTTGTTTTTTTTTGTTTTTTTTTTTGACATGTTTTTTGTCTCCATTGGGTTTCGTTGGGTTTTCCATGGTCATCATGGTGGAAAAGGGTAAATTTGTGGGTTTTGGAGAACATCAGGTAGGTTTAGGCTGGTTTTGGGATTGGATCTGTGCTTTTTGGGGATTTTCTTCCAGTTTATGGGTGATCCCTTTCTTTTTTGGGGTGTTTTTGACGTGTTTTGGTGTCTCCTTTTGGGTTTTCGTTTGGTTCATGTTGGTCATCATGGTGAAAATTGTAAATTTTTGGGGGGGGGAATTTTCTTCCAGTTTTGGGGGTGATCCCGTTCTTTTTTGGGGTGTTTTTGACATGTTTTGGGGTCTCTGTTGGGTTTTGTTGGTTTCTTGTTTTTCATCATGTTGGAAAAGTTTAACTTGCGTGTTTTGGAGAACATCAGGTAGGTTTAGTGTCGTTTTGGGGTGGATCTATTTTTTTGGGGTTTTCTTTCGTTTTGGGGGGTTATCCCATTCTTTTTTGGGGTGTTTTTGACTTGTTTTGGGGTCTCCGTTGGGTTTTAGTTGGATTCTCGTTGGTCGTTAAGGTAAATGGGAGTGGATTGTGGGTTTTGAAGAAGATCAGGTGAGTTTAGGGTGGTTTTGCGGGGAAATTCATAGTTTTTGGTGTTTTTTCTTCTGATTCAGATCTTTTTGGGGGTGTTTTTGATGTGTTTTGGGGTCTCCGTTGGTTTTTGTTGTGTTCTTGTTGTTCATCATGGTGAAAACGGGTAAATTGTGGGTATTGGAGAACATCAGGTAGGTTTAGGGGGACTTTTGGGGTGGATCAACGGCTTTTAGGGTTTTCTTCCAGTTTTGGGGGTGATCCCGCTTTTTTTTGTGGTGTTTTTGACGTGTTTTGGGGTTTCCGTTGTGTTTTGTTGATTTCCTAATGTGTTTTAAGTTTGTTGGGAGTGGACTTTGGGATTTGGAGAACATCAGGTAGGTTTAGTGTGGTTTTGGGGTGGATCTATGTTTTTTTGGGGTTTTCTTTCTTTTTTAGGGGTTATCCTGTTCTTGTTTGGGGTGTTTTTGACTTGTTTTGGGGTCTCCGTTGGGTTTTAGTTGGATTCTCGTTGGTCCTTAAGGGAAATGGGAGTGGATTGTGGGTTTTGAAGAAGATCAGGTGAGTTTAGGGTGGTTTTGCGGGGAAATTCATAGTTTTTGGTGTTTTTTCTTCTGATTCAGTTCTTTTTTGGGGTGTTTTTGACGTGTTTTGGGGTTTCCGTTGGGTTTCGTTGAGTTCCTAATGGGTTTTATGGTGGTTGGGAGTGGACATTTGGATTTGGAGAACATCAGGTACGTTTAGAGTGTTTTGGGGGTGGATCTATGGTTTTGGGGGATTTTGTTCCAGTTTTGGGGTGATCGAATTCATTTTTGGGGTGTTTCTGACGTGTTTTGGGTTCTTCGTTGGGTTTCGTTGGGTTTTCCGTGGTCATCATGTTGGAAAAGTGTAAATTGTTGGTTTTGGAGAACATCAGGTAGGTTTAGGTTGGTTTTGGGATTGGATCTATGGTTTTGGGGGATTTTCTTTTGTTTTTGGGGGTGATCCCGTTCTTTTTTGGGGTGTTTTTGATGTGTTTTGGGGTCTCCGTTGGTGTTCCTTTGGTTTTATGTGGTCATGGTGGTGGAAAATTGTAAATCGTGGGTTTTGGAGAACTTCAGGTAGGTTTAGGGGAATTTTGGGGTGGATTCATGGTATTTGGTCTTTTCTTCTGTTTTTTTTTGGGTGATCCTGTTCTTTTTTGGGGTGTTTATGACGTGTTTTGGGGTCTCCGTTGGGTTTTAGTTGGGTTCTTGTTGGTCATCATGGTGAAAAAGTGTAAATTGTGGCTTTTGGAGAACATCAGGTAGGTTTAGGGGGACTTTTGGGGCAGAGTCATGTTTTTTGGTGTTTTCTTCTGTTTCTTGGGGTGGTCCCGTTCTTTTTTGGGAAGTTTTTGAGGTGTTTGGGGGTCTCCGTTGGGTTTTGTTGTGTACTCGTTGGTCATCGTGGTGGAAAATGGTAAATTGTGGGTTTTGGAGAACATCAGGTAGGTTTAGGGTGGTTTTGGGATTGGATCCGTGCTTTTTGGGGATTTTCTTCCAGTTTATGGGTGATCCCTTTATTTTTGGGGTGTTTTTGACGTGTTTTGGTGTCTCGTTTTGGGTTTTCGTTTGGTTCATGTTGGTCATCCTGGTGAAAAAGTGTAAATTGTGGCTTTTGGAGAACATCAGGTAGGTTTAGGGGGACTTTTGGTGTGGATCTATGGCTTTTGGGGTTTTCTTTCGTTTTTAGGGTTTATCCCGTTCTTGTTTTGGGTGTTTTTGACTTCTTTTGAGGTCTCCGTTGGGTTTCGTTGGGTTTTCCATGGTCATCATGTTGGAAAATTGTAAATTGTGGGTTTTGGAGATCATCAGGTAGGTTTAGGGTGGTTTTGGGGTGGATCTATGATTTTGAAGGATTTTCTTCCAATTTTGGGGGTGATCCCTTTCTTTTTTTTTTTTTTTTTTTTTTTTTTTTTGACGTTTTTGGTGTCTCCGTTGGGTTTTGTTGGGTTCTCGTTGGTCGTTAAGCTAAATGGGAGTGGATTGTGGGTTTTGAAGAAGATCAGGTGAGTTTAGGGTGATTTGGGAGGGAAATGCATAGTTTTGTTTTTTTTTTTCTTCTGATCCAGTTCTTTTTTGGGGTGTTTTTGACGTGTTTTGGGGTTTCCGTTGCGTTTTGTTGAGTTCCTAATGGGTTTTATGGTGGGTGGGAGTGGATTTTGGGATTTGGAGAAGATCAGGTAGGTTTAAGGGTTTTCTTGGGGTTAAATCACGTATTTTCTTCTGATCCGGTTTGCTTTTGGGGTGTTTTTGAGGTGTTTTGGAGTTTCTGTTGCGTTTTGTTTAGTTCCTAATGGGTTTTATGGTGGTTGGGAGTGGACTTTGGGATTTGGAGAAGATCAGGTAGGTTTAGGGTGGTTTTGGGATTGGATCCATGCTTTTTGGGGATTTTCTTCCAGTTTTGGGGGTTATCCCGTTCTTTTTTGGGGTGTTTTTGACATGTTTTGATGTCTCTGTTGGGTTTTGTTGGGTTTTCTGTTGGCATCTTGGTGGAAAAGGGTAAATTGTGGGTTTTGGAGAACTTCAGGTAGGTTTAGGGGGACTTTTGGGGTGGATTCATGGTATTTGGGGTTTTCTTCTGTTTTTTGGGGTGATCCTGTTCTTTTTTGGGCTGTTTTTGACGTGTTTTGGGGTTGTCCGTTGGGTTTTGTTGGGTTCTCGTTGGTCATCATTGTGAAAAAGGGTAAATTGTGGGTTTTGGAGAACATCAGGTAGGCTTAGGGGGACTTTTGGGGTGGATCTATGGCATTTGGGTTTTTCTTCTGTTTTTGGGGGAGATCCTGTTCTTTTTTTTTTTTTTTTTTTTTTTTTTTTTTTTTTTTTGACATGTTTTTTGTCTCCATTGGGTTTCGTTGGGTTTTCCATGGTCATCATGGTGGAAAAGGGTAAATTTGTGGGTTTTGGAGAACATCAGGTAGGTTTAGGCTGGTTTTGGGATTGGATCTGTGCTTTTTGGGGATTTTCTTCCAGTTTATGGGTGATCCCTTTCTTTTTTGGGGTGTTTTTGACGTGTTTTGGTGTCTCCTTTTGGGTTTTCGTTTGGTTCATGTTGGTCATCATGGTGAAAATTGTAAATTTTTGGGGGGGGAATTTTCTTCCAGTTTTGGGGGTGATCCCGTTCTTTTTTGGGGTGTTTTTGACATGTTTTGGGGTCTCTGTTGGGTTTTGTTGGTTTCTTGTTTTTCATCATGTTGGAAAAGTTTAACTTGCGTGTTTTGGAGAACATCAGGTAGGTTTAGTGTCGTTTTGGGGTGGATCTATTTTTTTGGGGTTTTCTTTCGTTTTGGGGGGTTATCCCATTCTTTTTTGGGGTGTTTTTGACTTGTTTTGGGGTCTCCGTTGGGTTTTAGTTGGATTCTCGTTGGTCGTTAAGGTAAATGGGAGTGGATTGTGGGTTTTGAAGAAGATCAGGTGAGTTTAGGGTGGTTTTGTGGGGAAATTCATAGTTTTTGGTGTTTTTTCTTCTGATTCAGTTCTTTTTTGGGGTGTTTTTGATGTGTTTTGGGGTCTCCGTTGGTTTTTGTTGTGTTCTTGTTGTTCATCATGGTGAAAACGGGTAAATTGTGGGTATTGGAGAACATCAGGTAGGTTTAGGGGGACTTTTGGGGTGGATCAACGGCTTTTAGGGTTTTCTTCCAGTTTTGGGGGTGATCCCGCTTTTTTTTGTGGTGTTTTTGACGTGTTTTGGGGTTTCCGTTGTGTTTTGTTGATTTCCTAATGTGTTTTAAGTTTGTTGGGAGTGGACTTTGGGATTTGGAGAACATCAGGTAGGTTTAGTGTGGTTTTGGGGTGGATCTATGTTTTTTTGGGGTTTTCTTTCTTTTTTAGGGGTTATCCTGTTCTTGTTTGGGGTGTTTTTGACTTGTTTTGGGGTCTCCGTTGGGTTTTAGTTGGATTCTCGTTGGTCCTTAAGGGAAATGGGAGTGGATTGTGGGTTTTGAAGAAGATCAGGTGAGTTTAGGGTGGTTTTGCGGGGAAATTCATAGTTTTTGGTGTTTTTTCTTCTGATTCAGTTCTTTTTTGGGGTGTTTTTGACGTGTTTTGGGGTTTCCGTTGGGTTTCGTTGAGTTCCTAATGGGTTTTATGGTGATTGGGAGTGGACATTTGGATTTGGAGAACATCAGGTACGTTTAGAGTGGTTTTGGGATTGGATCCGTGCTTTTTGGGGTTTTCTTTGGTTTTGGGGGTGATCCTGTTCTTGTTTGGGGTGTTTTTGACGTGTTTTGGGTTCTCCGTTGGGTTTCGTTGTGTTTTCCGTGGTCATCATGGTGGAAAAGTGTAAATTGTGGGTTTTGGAGAACATCAGGTAGGTTTATGAGGACTTTTGGGGCAGATTCATGGTTTTTAGGGTTTTCTTCTGTTTTTTCTAGTGATCCAGTTGGTTTTCGGCGTGTTTTTGACGTGTTTTGTGGTCTCCGTTGGGTTTCGTTGGGTTTTCCGTGGTCATCATGGTGGAAAAGTGTAAATTGTGGGTTTTGGAGAACATCAGGTAGATTTAGGGTGTTTTGGGGGTGGATCTATGGTTTTGGGGGATTTTGTTCCAGTTTTGGGGTGATCGAATTCATTTTTGGGGTGTTTCTGACGTGTTTTGGGTTCTTCGTTGGGTTTCGTTGGGTTTTCTGTTGGCATCTTGGTGGAAAAGGGTAAATTGTGGGTTTTGGAGAACTTCAGGTAGGTTTAGGGGGACTTTTGGGGTGGATTCATGGTATTTGGGGTTTTCTTCTGTTTTTTGGGGTGATCCTGTTCTTTTTTGGGCTGTTTTTGACGTGTTTTGGGGTTGTCCGTTGGGTTTTGTTGGGTTCTCGTTGGTCATCATTGTGAAAAAGGGTAAATTGTGGGTTTTGGAGAACATCAGGTAGGCTTAGGGGGACTTTTGGGGTGGATCTATGGCATTTGGGTTTTTCTTCTGTTTTTGGGGGAGATCCTGTTCTTTTTTTTTTTTTTTTTTTTTTTTTTTTTTTTTTTGACATGTTTTTTGTCTCCATTGGGTTTCGTTGGGTTTTCCATGGTCATCATGGTGGAAAAGGGTAAATTTGTGGGTTTTGGAGAACATCAGGTAGGTTTAGGCTGGTTTTGGGATTGGATCTGTGCTTTTTGGGGATTTTCTTCCAGTTTATGGGTGATCCCTTTCTTTTTTGGGGTGTTTTTGACGTGTTTTGGTGTCTCCTTTTGGGTTTTCGTTTGGTTCATGTTGGTCATCATGGTGAAAATTGTAAATTTTTGGGGGGGGAATTTTCTTCCAGTTTTGGGGGTGATCCCGTTCTTTTTTGGGGTGTTTTTGACATGTTTTGGGGTCTCTGTTGGGTTTTGTTGGTTTCTTGTTTTTCATCATGTTGGAAAAGTTTAACTTGCGTGTTTTGGAGAACATCAGGTAGGTTTAGTGTCGTTTTGGGGTGGATCTATTTTTTTGGGGTTTTCTTTCGTTTTGGGGGGTTATCCCATTCTTTTTTGGGGTGTTTTTGACTTGTTTTGGGGTCTCCGTTGGGTTTTAGTTGGATTCTCGTTGGTCCTTAAGGGAAATGGGAGTGGATTGTGGGTTTTGAAGAAGATCAGGTGAGTTTAGGGTGGTTTTGCGGGGAAATTCATAGTTTTTGGTGTTTTTTCTTCTGATTCAGTTCTTTTTTGGGGTGTTTTTGATGTGTTTTGGGGTCTCCGTTGGTTTTTGTTGTGTTCTTGTTGTTCATCATGGTGAAAACGGGTAAATTGTGGGTATTGGAGAACATCAGGTAGGTTTAGGGGGACTTTTGGGGTGGATCAACGGCTTTTAGGGTTTTCTTCCAGTTTTGGGGGTGATCCCGCTTTTTTTTGTGGTGTTTTTGACGTGTTTTGGGGTTTCCGTTGTGTTTTGTTGATTTCCTAATGTGTTTTAAGTTTGTTGGGAGTGGACTTTGGGATTTGGAGAACATCAGGTAGGTTTAGTGTGGTTTTGGGGTGGATCTATGTTTTTTTGGGGTTTTCTTTCTTTTTTAGGGGTTATCCTGTTCTTGTTTGGGGTGTTTTTGACTTGTTTTGGGGTCTCCGTTGGGTTTTAGTTGGATTCTCGTTGGTCCTTAAGGGAAATGGGAGTGGATTGTGGGTTTTGAAGAAGATCAGGTGAGTTTAGGGTGGTTTTGCGGGGAAATTCATAGTTTTTGGTGTTTTTTCTTCTGATCCAGTTCTTTTTTGGGGTGTTTTTGACGTGTTTTGGGGTTTCCGTTGGGTTTCGTTGAGTTCCTAATGGGTTTTATGGTGATTGGGAGTGGACATTTGGATTTGGAGAACATCAGGTACGTTTAGAGTGGTTTTGGGATTGGATCCGTGCTTTTTGGGGTTTTCTTTGGTTTTGGGGGTGATCCTGTTCTTGTTTGGGGTGTTTTTGACGTGTTTTGGGTTCTCCGTTGGGTTTCGTTGTGTTTTCCGTGGTCATCATGGTGGAAAAGTGTAAATTGTGGGTTTTGGAGAACATCAGGTAGGTTTATGAGGACTTTTGGGGCAGATTCATGGTTTTTAGGGTTTTCTTCTGTTTTTTCTAGTGATCCAGTTGGTTTTCGGCGTGTTTTTGACGTGTTTTGTGGTCTCCGTTGGGTTTCGTTGGGTTTTCCGTGGTCATCATGGTGGAAAAGTGTAAATTGTGGGTTTTGGAGAACATCAGGTAGATTTAGGGTGTTTTGGGGGTGGATCTATGGTTTTGGGGGATTTTGTTCCAGTTTTGGGGTGATCGAATTCATTTTTGGGGTGTTTCTGACGTGTTTTGGGTTCTTCGTTGGGTTTCGTTGGGTTTTCTGTTGGCATCTTGGTGGAAAAGGGTAAATTGTGGGTTTTGGAGAACTTCAGGTAGGTTTAGGGGGACTTTTGGGGTGGATTCATGGTATTTGGGGTTTTCTTCTGTTTTTTGGGGTGATCCTGTTCTTTTTTGGGCTGTTTTTGACGTGTTTTGGGGTTGTCCGTTGGGTTTTGTTGGGTTCTCGTTGGTCATCATTGTGAAAAAGGGTAAATTGTGGGTTTTGGAGAACATCAGGTAGGCTTAGGGGGACTTTTGGGGTGGATCTATGGCATTTGGGTTTTTCTTCTGTTTTTGGGGGAGATCCTGTTCTTTTTTTTTTTTTTTTTTTTTTTTTTTTTTTTTTTTTTTTTTTTTGACATGTTTTTTGTCTCCATTGGGTTTCGTTGGGTTTTCCATGGTCATCATGGTGGAAAAGGGTAAATTTGTGGGTTTTGGAGAACATCAGGTAGGTTTAGGCTGGTTTTGGGATTGGATCTGTGCTTTTTGGGGATTTTCTTCCAGTTTATGGGTGATCCCTTTCTTTTTTGGGGTGTTTTTGACGTGTTTTGGTGTCTCCTTTTGGGTTTTCGTTTGGTTCATGTTGGTCATCATGGTGAAAATTGTAAATTTTTTGGGGGGGAATTTTCTTCCAGTTTTGGGGGTGATCCCGTTCTTTTTTGGGGTGTTTTTGACATGTTTTGGGGTCTCTGTTGGGTTTTGTTGGTTTCTTGTTTTTCATCATGTTGGAAAAGTTTAACTTGCGTGTTTTGGAGAACATCAGGTAGGTTTAGTGTCGTTTTGGGGTGGATCTATGTTTTTTGGGGATTTTCTTCCAGTTTTGGGGGTGATTCCGTTCTTGTTTGGGGTGTTTTTGACTTGTTTTGGGGTCTCCGTTGGGTTTTAGTTGGATTCTCGTTGGTCCTTAAGGGAAATGGGAGTGGATTGTGGGTTTTGAAGAAGATCAGGTGAGTTTAGGGTGGTTTTGCGGGGAAATTCATAGTTTTTGGTGTTTTTTCTTCTGATTCAGTTCTTTTTTGGGGTGTTTTTGAGGTGTTTTGGGGTTTCCGTTGGGTTTCGTTGAGTTCCTAATGGGTTTTATGGTGGTTGGGAGTGGACATTTGGATTTGGAGAAGATCAGGTACGTTTAGAGTGGTTTTGGGATTGGATCCGTGCTTTTTGGGGTTTTCTTTGGTTTTGGGGGTGATCCTGTTCTTGTTTGGGGTGTTTTTGACGTGTTTTGGGTTCTCCGTTGGGTTTCGTTGTGTTTTCCGTGGTCATCATGGTGGAAAAGTGTAAATTGTGGGTTTTGGAGAACATCAGGTAGGTTTATGAGGACTTTTGGGGCAGATTCATGGTTTTTAGGGTTTTCTTCTGTTTTTTCTAGTGATCCAGTTGGTTTTCGGCGTGTTTTTGACGTGTTTTGTGGTCTCCGTTGGGTTTCGTTGGGTTTTCCGTGGTCATCATGGTGGAAAAGTGTAAATTGTGGGTTTTGGAGAACATCAGGTAGATTTAGGGTGTTTTGGGGGTGGATCTATGGTTTTGGGGGATTTTGTTCCAGTTTTGGGGTGATCGAATTCATTTTTGGGGTGTTTCTGACGTGTTTTGGGTTCTTCGTTGGGTTTCGTTGGGTTTTCTGTTGGCATCTTGGTGGAAAAGGGTAAATTGTGGGTTTTGGAGAACTTCAGGTAGGTTTAGGGGGACTTTTGGGGTGGATTCATGGTATTTGGGGTTTTCTTCTGTTTTTTGGGGTGATCCTGTTCTTTTTTGGGCTGTTTTTGACGTGTTTTGGGGTTGTCCGTTGGGTTTTGTTGGGTTCTCGTTGGTCATCATTGTGAAAAAGGGTAAATTGTGGGTTTTGGAGAACATCAGGTAGGCTTAGGGGGACTTTTGGGGTGGATCTATGGCATTTGGGTTTTTCTTCTGTTTTTGGGGGAGATCCTGTTCTTTTTTTTTTTTTTTTTTTTTTTTTTTTTTTTGACATGTTTTTTGTCTCCATTGGGTTTCGTTGGGTTTTCCATGGTCATCATGGTGGAAAAGGGTAAATTTGTGGGTTTTGGAGAACATCAGGTAGGTTTAGGCTGGTTTTGGGATTGGATCTGTGCTTTTTGGGGATTTTCTTCCAGTTTATGGGTGATCCCTTTCTTTTTTGGGGTGTTTTTGACGTGTTTTGGTGTCTCCTTTTGGGTTTTCGTTTGGTTCATGTTGGTCATCATGGTGAAAATTGTAAATTTTTTGGGGGGGAATTTTCTTCCAGTTTTGGGGGTGATCCCGTTCTTTTTTGGGGTGTTTTTGACATGTTTTGGGGTCTCTGTTGGGTTTTGTTGGTTTCTTGTTTTTCATCATGTTGGAAAAGTTTAACTTGCGTGTTTTGGAGAACATCAGGTAGGTTTAGTGTCGTTTTGGGGTGGATCTATTTTTTTGGGGTTTTCTTTCGTTTTGGGGGGTTATCCCATTCTTTTTTGGGGTGTTTTTGACTTGTTTTGGGGTCTCCGTTGGGTTTTAGTTGGATTCTCGTTGGTCGTTAAGGGAAATGGGAGTGGATTGTGGGTTTTGAAGAAGATCAGGTGAGTTTAGGGTGGTTTTGCGGGGAAATTCATAGTTTTTGGTGTTTTTTCTTCTGATTCAGTTCTTTTTTGGGGTGTTTTTGATGTGTTTTGGGGTCTCCGTTGGTTTTTGTTGTGTTCTTGTTGTTCATCATGGTGAAAACGGGTAAATTGTGGGTATTGGAGAACATCAGGTAGGTTTAGGGGGACTTTTGGGGTGGATCAACGGCTTTTAGGGTTTTCTTCCAGTTTTGGGGGTGATCCCGCTTTTTTTTGTGGTGTTTTTGACGTGTTTTGGGGTTTCCGTTGTGTTTTGTTGATTTCCTAATGTGTTTTAAGTTTGTTGGGAGTGGACTTTGGGATTTGGAGAACATCAGGTAGGTTTAGTGTGGTTTTGGGGTGGATCTATGTTTTTTTGGGGTTTTCTTTCTTTTTTAGGGGTTATCCTGTTCTTGTTTGGGGTGTTTTTGACTTGTTTTGGGGTCTCCGTTGGGTTTTAGTTGGATTCTCGTTGGTCCTTAAGGGAAATGGGAGTGGATTGTGGGTTTTGAAGAAGATCAGGTGAGTTTAGGGTGGTTTTGCGGGGAAATTCATAGTTTTTGGTGTTTTTTCTTCTGATTCAGTTCTTTTTTGGGGTGTTTTTGACGTGTTTTGGGGTTTCCGTTGGGTTTCGTTGAGTTCCTAATGGGTTTTATGGTGATTGGGAGTGGACATTTGGATTTGGAGAACATCAGGTACGTTTAGAGTGGTTTTGGGATTGGATCCGTGCTTTTTGGGGTTTTCTTTGGTTTTGGGGGTGATCCTGTTCTTGTTTGGGGTGTTTTTGACGTGTTTTGGGTTCTCCGTTGGGTTTCGTTGTGTTTTCCGTGGTCATCATGGTGGAAAAGTGTAAATTGTGGGTTTTGGAGAACATCAGGTAGGTTTATGAGGACTTTTGGGGCAGATTCATGGTTTTTAGGGTTTTCTTCTGTTTTTTCTAGTGATCCAGTTGGTTTTCGGCGTGTTTTTGACGTGTTTTGTGGTCTCCGTTGGGTTTCGTTGGGTTTTCCGTGGTCATCATGGTGGAAAAGTGTAAATTGTGGGTTTTGGAGAACATCAGGTAGATTTAGGGTGTTTTGGGGGTGGATCTATGGTTTTGGGGGATTTTGTTCCAGTTTTGGGGTGATCGAATTCATTTTTGGGGTGTTTCTGACGTGTTTTGGGTTCTTCGTTGGGTTTCGTTGGGTTTTCTGTTGGCATCTTGGTGGAAAAGGGTAAATTGTGGGTTTTGGAGAACTTCAGGTAGGTTTAGGGGGACTTTTGGGGTGGATTCATGGTATTTGGGGTTTTCTTCTGTTTTTTGGGGTGATCCTGTTCTTTTTTGGGCTGTTTTTGACGTGTTTTGGGGTTGTCCGTTGGGTTTTGTTGGGTTCTCGTTGGTCATCATTGTGAAAAAGGGTAAATTGTGGGTTTTGGAGAACATCAGGTAGGCTTAGGGGGACTTTTGGGGTGGATCTATGGCATTTGGGTTTTTCTTCTGTTTTTGGGGGAGATCCTGTTTTTTTTTTTTTTTTTTTTTTTTTTTTTTTTTTTTTTTTTTGACATGTTTTTTGTCTCCATTGGGTTTCGTTGGGTTTTCCATGGTCATCATGGTGGAAAAGGGTAAATTTGTGGGTTTTGGAGAACATCAGGTAGGTTTAGGCTGGTTTTGGGATTGGATCTGTGCTTTTTGGGGATTTTCTTCCAGTTTATGGGTGATCCCTTTCTTTTTTGGGGTGTTTTTGACGTGTTTTGGTGTCTCCTTTTGGGTTTTCGTTTGGTTCATGTTGGTCATCATGGTGAAAATTGTAAATTTTTGGGGGGGGAATTTTCTTCCAGTTTTGGGGGTGATCCCGTTCTTTTTTGGGGTGTTTTTGACATGTTTTGGGGTCTCTGTTGGGTTTTGTTGGTTTCTTGTTTTTCATCATGTTGGAAAAGTTTAACTTGCGTGTTTTGGAGAACATCAGGTAGGTTTAGTGTCGTTTTGGGGTGGATCTATTTTTTTGGGGTTTTCTTTCGTTTTGGGGGGTTATCCCATTCTTTTTTGGGGTGTTTTTGACTTGTTTTGGGGTCTCCGTTGGGTTTTAGTTGGATTCTCGTTGGTCCTTAAGGGAAATGGGAGTGGATTGTGGGTTTTGAAGAAGATCAGGTGAGTTTAGGGTGGTTTTGCGGGGAAATTCATAGTTTTTGGTGTTTTTTCTTCTGATTCAGTTCTTTTTTGGGGTGTTTTTGATGTGTTTTGGGGTCTCCGTTGGTTTTTGTTGTGTTCTTGTTGTTCATCATGGTGAAAACGGGTAAATTGTGGGTATTGGAGAACATCAGGTAGGTTTAGGGGGACTTTTGGGGTGGATCAACGGCTTTTAGGGTTTTCTTCCAGTTTTGGGGGTGATCCCGCTTTTTTTTGTGGTGTTTTTGACGTGTTTTGGGGTTTCCGTTGTGTTTTGTTGATTTCCTAATGTGTTTTAAGTTTGTTGGGAGTGGACTTTGGGATTTGGAGAACATCAGGTAGGTTTAGTGTGGTTTTGGGGTGGATCTATGTTTTTTTGGGGTTTTCTTTCTTTTTTAGGGGTTATCCTGTTCTTGTTTGGGGTGTTTTCGACTTGTTTTGGGGTCTCCGTTGGGTTTTAGTTGGATTCTCGTTGGTCCTTAAGGGAAATGGGAGTGGATTGTGGGTTTTGAAGAAGATCAGGTGAGTTTAGGGTGGTTTTGCGGGGAAATTCATAGTTTTTGGTGTTTTTTCTTCTGATTCAGTTCTTTTTTGGGGTGTTTTTGACGTGTTTTGGGGTTTCCGTTGGGTTTCGTTGAGTTCCTAATGGGTTTTATGGTGGTTGGGAGTGGACATTTGGATTTGGAGAACATCAGGTACGTTTAGAGTGGTTTTGGGATTGGATCCGTGCTTTTTGGGGTTTTCTTTGGTTTTGGGGGTGATCCTGTTCTTGTTTGGGGTGTTTTTGACGTGTTTTGGGTTCTCCGTTGGGTTTCGTTGTGTTTTCCGTGGTCATCATTGTGAAAAAGGGTAAATTGTGGGTTTTGGAGAACATCAGGTAGGTTTATGAGGACTTTTGGGGCAGATTCATGGTTTTTAGGGTTTTCTTCTGTTTTTTTCTAGTGATCCAGTTGGTTTTCGGCGTGTTTTTGACGTGTTTTGTGGTCTCCGTTGGGTTTCGTTGGGTTTTCCGTGGTCATCATGGTGGAAAAGTGTAAATTGTGGGTTTTGGAGAACATCAGGTAGATTTAGGGTGTTTTGGGGGTGGATCTATGGTTTTGGGGGATTTTGTTCCAGTTTTGGGGTGATCGAATTCATTTTTGGGGTGTTTCTGACGTGTTTTGGGTTCTTCGTTGGGTTTCGTTGGGTTTTCTGTTGGCATCTTGGTGGAAAAGGGTAAATTGTGGGTTTTGGAGAACTTCAGGTAGGTTTAGGGGGACTTTTGGGGTGGATTCATGGTATTTGGGGTTTTCTTCTGTTTTTTGGGGTGATCCTGTTCTTTTTTGGGCTGTTTTTGACGTGTTTTGGGGTTGTCCGTTGGGTTTTGTTGGGTTCTCGTTGGTCATCATTGTGAAAAAGGGTAAATTGTGGGTTTTGGAGAACATCAGGTAGGCTTAGGGGGACTTTTGGGGTGGATCTATGGCATTTGGGTTTTTCTTCTGTTTTTGGGGGAGATCCTGTTCTTTTTTTTTTTTTTTTTTTTTTTTTTTTTTTTTTTTTTTTGACATGTTTTTTGTCTCCATTGGGTTTCGTTGGGTTTTCCATGGTCATCATGGTGGAAAAGGGTAAATTTGTGGGTTTTGGAGAACATCAGGTAGGTTTAGGCTGGTTTTGGGATTGGATCTGTGCTTTTTGGGGATTTTCTTCCAGTTTATGGGTGATCCCTTTCTTTTTTGGGGTGTTTTTGACGTGTTTTGGTGTCTCCTTTTGGGTTTTCGTTTGGTTCATGTTGGTCATCATGGTGAAAATTGTAAATTTTTGGGGGGGGAATTTTCTTCCAGTTTTGGGGGTGATCCCGTTCTTTTTTGGGGTGTTTTTGACATGTTTTGGGGTCTCTGTTGGGTTTTGTTGGTTTCTTGTTTTTCATCATGTTGGAAAAGTTTAACTTGCGTGTTTTGGAGAACATCAGGTAGGTTTAGTGTCGTTTTGGGGTGGATCTATTTTTTTGGGGTTTTCTTTCGTTTTGGGGGGTTATCCCATTCTTTTTTGGGGTGTTTTTGACTTGTTTTGGGGTCTCCGTTGGGTTTTAGTTGGATTCTCGTTGGTCGTTAAGGTAAATGGGAGTGGATTGTGGGTTTTGAAGAAGATCAGGTGAGTTTAGGGTGGTTTTGCGGGGAAATTCATAGTTTTTGGTGTTTTTTCTTCTGATTCAGTTCTTTTTGGGGGTGTTTTTGATGTGTTTTGGGGTCTCCGTTGGTTTTTGTTGTGTTCTTGTTGTTCATCATGGTGAAAACGGGTAAATTGTGGGTATTGGAGAACATCAGGTAGGTTTAGGGGGACTTTTGGGGTGGATCAACGGCTTTTAGGGTTTTCTTCCAGTTTTGGGGGTGATCCCGCTTTTTTTTGTGGTGTTTTTGACGTGTTTTGGGGTTTCCGTTGTGTTTTGTTGATTTCCTAATGTGTTTTAAGTTTGTTGGGAGTGGACTTTGGGATTTGGAGAACATCAGGTAGGTTTAGTGTGGTTTTGGGGTGGATCTATGTTTTTTTGGGGTTTTCTTTCTTTTTTAGGGGTTATCCTGTTCTTGTTTGGGGTGTTTTTGACTTGTTTTGGGGTCTCCGTTGGGTTTTAGTTGGATTCTCGTTGGTCCTTAAGGGAAATGGGAGTGGATTGTGGGTTTTGAAGAAGATCAGGTGAGTTTAGGGTGGTTTTGCGGGGAAATTCATAGTTTTTGGTGTTTTTTCTTCTGATTCAGTTCTTTTTTGGGGTGTTTTTGACGTGTTTTGGGGTTTCCGTTGGGTTTCGTTGAGTTCCTAATGGGTTTTATGGTGGTTGGGAGTGGACATTTGGATTTGGAGAACATCAGGTACGTTTAGAGTGTTTTGGGGGTGGATCTATGGTTTTGGGGGATTTTGTTCCAGTTTTGGGGTGATCGAATTCATTTTTGGGGTGTTTCTGACGTGTTTTGGGTTCTTCGTTGGGTTTCGTTGGGTTTTCCGTGGTCATCATGTTGGAAAAGTGTAAATTGTTGGTTTTGGAGAACATCAGGTAGGTTTAGGTTGGTTTTGGGATTGGATCTATGGTTTTGGGGGATTTTCTTTTGTTTTTGGGGGTGATCCCGTTCTTTTTTGGGGTGTTTTTGACGTGTTTTGGGGTCTCCGTTGGTGTTCGTTTGGTTTTATGTGGTCATGGTGGTGGAAAATTGTAAATCGTGGGTTTTGGAGAACTTCAGGTAGGTTTAGGGGAATTTTGGGGTGGATTCATGGTATTTGGTCTTTTCTTCTGTTTTTTTTTGGGTGATCCTGTTCTTTTTTGGGGTGTTTATGACGTGTTTTGGGGTCTCCGTTGGGTTTTAGTTGGGTTCTTGTTGGTCATCATGGTGAAAAAGTGTAAATTGTGGCTTTTGGAGAACATCAGGTAGGTTTAGGGGGACTTTTGGGGCAGAGTCATGTTTTTTGGTGTTTTCTTCTGTTTCTTGGGGTGGTCCCGTTCTTTTTTGGGAAGTTTTTGAGGTGTTTGGGGGTCTCCGTTGGGTTTTGTTGTGTACTCGTTGGTCATCGTGGTGGAAAATGGTAAATTGTGGGTTTTGGAGAACATCAGGTAGGTTTAGGGTGGTTTTGGGATTGGATCCGTGCTTTTTGGGGATTTTCTTCCAGTTTATGGGTGATCCCTTTATTTTTGGGGTGTTTTTGACGTGTTTTGGTGTCTCGTTTTGGGTTTTCGTTTGGTTCATGTTGGTCATCCTGGTGAAAAAGTGTAAATTGTGGCTTTTGGAGAACATCAGGTAGGTTTAGGGGGACTTTTGGTGTGGATCTATGGCTTTTGGGGTTTTCTTTCGTTTTTAGGGTTTATCCCGTTCTTGTTTTGGGTGTTTTTGACTTCTTTTGAGGTCTCCGTTGGGTTTCGTTGGGTTTTCCATGGTCATCATGTTGGAAAATTGTAAATTGTGGGTTTTGGAGATCATCAGGTAGGTTTAGGGTGGTTTTGGGGTGGATCTATGATTTTGAAGGATTTTCTTCCAATTTTGGGGGTGATCCCTTTCTTTTTTTTTTTTTTTTTTTTTTTTTTTTGACGTTTTTGGTGTCTCCGTTGGGTTTTGTTGGGTTCTCGTTGGTCGTTAAGCTAAATGGGAGTGGATTGTGGGTTTTGAAGAAGATCAGGTGAGTTTAGGGTGATTTGGGAGGGAAATGCATAGTTTTGTTTTTTTTTTTCTTCTGATCCAGTTCTTTTTTGGGGTGTTTTTGACGTGTTTTGGGGTTTCCGTTGCGTTTTGTTGAGTTCCTAATGGGTTTTATGGTGGGTGGGAGTGGATTTTGGGATTTGGAGAAGATCAGGTAGGTTTAAGGGTTTTCTTGGGGTTAAATCACGTATTTTCTTCTGATCCGGTTTGCTTTTGGGGTGTTTTTGAGGTGTTTTGGAGTTTCTGTTGCGTTTTGTTTAGTTCCTAATGGGTTTTATGGTGGTTGGGAGTGGACTTTGGGATTTGGAGAAGATCAGGTAGGTTTAGGGTGGTTTTGGGATTGGATCCATGCTTTTTGGGGATTTTCTTCCAGTTTTGGGGGTTATCCCGTTCTTTTTTGGGGTGTTTTTGACATGTTTTGATGTCTCTGTTGGGTTTTGTTGGGTTTTCTGTTGGCATCTTGGTGGAAAAGGGTAAATTGTGGGTTTTGGAGAACTTCAGGTAGGTTTAGGGGGACTTTTGGGGTGGATTCATGGTATTTGGGGTTTTCTTCTGTTTTTTGGGGTGATCCTGTTCTTTTTTGGGCTGTTTTTGACGTGTTTTGGGGTTGTCCGTTGGGTTTTGTTGGGTTCTCGTTGGTCATCATTGTGAAAAAGGGTAAATTGTGGGTTTTGGAGAACATCAGGTAGGCTTAGGGGGACTTTTGGGGTGGATCTATGGCATTTGGGTTTTTCTTCTGTTTTTGGGGGAGATCCTGTTCTTTTTTTGTTTTTTTTTGTTTTTTTTTGTTTTTTTTTTTGACATGTTTTTTGTCTCCATTGGGTTTCGTTGGGTTTTCCATGGTCATCATGGTGGAAAAGGGTAAATTTGTGGGTTTTGGAGAACATCAGGTAGGTTTAGGCTGGTTTTGGGATTGGATCTGTGCTTTTTGGGGATTTTCTTCCAGTTTATGGGTGATCCCTTTCTTTTTTGGGGTGTTTTTGACGTGTTTTGGTGTCTCCTTTTGGGTTTTCGTTTGGTTCATGTTGGTCATCATGGTGAAAATTGTAAATTTTTGGGGGGGGGAATTTTCTTCCAGTTTTGGGGGTGATCCCGTTCTTTTTTGGGGTGTTTTTGACATGTTTTGGGGTCTCTGTTGGGTTTTGTTGGTTTCTTGTTTTTCATCATGTTGGAAAAGTTTAACTTGCGTGTTTTGGAGAACATCAGGTAGGTTTAGTGTCGTTTTGGGGTGGATCTATTTTTTTGGGGTTTTCTTTCGTTTTGGGGGGTTATCCCATTCTTTTTTGGGGTGTTTTTGACTTGTTTTGGGGTCTCCGTTGGGTTTTAGTTGGATTCTCGTTGGTCGTTAAGGTAAATGGGAGTGGATTGTGGGTTTTGAAGAAGATCAGGTGAGTTTAGGGTGGTTTTGCGGGGAAATTCATAGTTTTTGGTGTTTTTTCTTCTGATTCAGATCTTTTTGGGGGTGTTTTTGATGTGTTTTGGGGTCTCCGTTGGTTTTTGTTGTGTTCTTGTTGTTCATCATGGTGAAAACGGGTAAATTGTGGGTATTGGAGAACATCAGGTAGGTTTAGGGGGACTTTTGGGGTGGATCAACGGCTTTTAGGGTTTTCTTCCAGTTTTGGGGGTGATCCCGCTTTTTTTTGTGGTGTTTTTGACGTGTTTTGGGGTTTCCGTTGTGTTTTGTTGATTTCCTAATGTGTTTTAAGTTTGTTGGGAGTGGACTTTGGGATTTGGAGAACATCAGGTAGGTTTAGTGTGGTTTTGGGGTGGATCTATGTTTTTTTGGGGTTTTCTTTCTTTTTTAGGGGTTATCCTGTTCTTGTTTGGGGTGTTTTTGACTTGTTTTGGGGTCTCCGTTGGGTTTTAGTTGGATTCTCGTTGGTCCTTAAGGGAAATGGGAGTGGATTGTGGGTTTTGAAGAAGATCAGGTGAGTTTAGGGTGGTTTTGCGGGGAAATTCATAGTTTTTGGTGTTTTTTCTTCTGATTCAGTTCTTTTTTGGGGTGTTTTTGACGTGTTTTGGGGTTTCCGTTGGGTTTCGTTGAGTTCCTAATGGGTTTTATGGTGGTTGGGAGTGGACATTTGGATTTGGAGAACATCAGGTACGTTTAGAGTGTTTTGGGGGTGGATCTATGGTTTTGGGGGATTTTGTTCCAGTTTTGGGGTGATCGAATTCATTTTTGGGGTGTTTCTGACGTGTTTTGGGTTCTTCGTTGGGTTTCGTTGGGTTTTCCGTGGTCATCATGTTGGAAAAGTGTAAATTGTTGGTTTTGGAGAACATCAGGTAGGTTTAGGTTGGTTTTGGGATTGGATCTATGGTTTTGGGGGATTTTCTTTTGTTTTTGGGGGTGATCCCGTTCTTTTTTGGGGTGTTTTTGATGTGTTTTGGGGTCTCCGTTGGTGTTCCTTTGGTTTTATGTGGTCATGGTGGTGGAAAATTGTAAATCGTGGGTTTTGGAGAACTTCAGGTAGGTTTAGGGGAATTTTGGGGTGGATTCATGGTATTTGGTCTTTTCTTCTGTTTTTTTTTGGGTGATCCTGTTCTTTTTTGGGGTGTTTATGACGTGTTTTGGGGTCTCCGTTGGGTTTTAGTTGGGTTCTTGTTGGTCATCATGGTGAAAAAGTGTAAATTGTGGCTTTTGGAGAACATCAGGTAGGTTTAGGGGGACTTTTGGGGCAGAGTCATGTTTTTTGGTGTTTTCTTCTGTTTCTTGGGGTGGTCCCGTTCTTTTTTGGGAAGTTTTTGAGGTGTTTGGGGGTCTCCGTTGGGTTTTGTTGTGTACTCGTTGGTCATCGTGGTGGAAAATGGTAAATTGTGGGTTTTGGAGAACATCAGGTAGGTTTAGGGTGGTTTTGGGATTGGATCCGTGCTTTTTGGGGATTTTCTTCCAGTTTATGGGTGATCCCTTTATTTTTGGGGTGTTTTTGACGTGTTTTGGTGTCTCGTTTTGGGTTTTCGTTTGGTTCATGTTGGTCATCCTGGTGAAAAAGTGTAAATTGTGGCTTTTGGAGAACATCAGGTAGGTTTAGGGGGACTTTTGGTGTGGATCTATGGCTTTTGGGGTTTTCTTTCGTTTTTAGGGTTTATCCCGTTCTTGTTTTGGGTGTTTTTGACTTCTTTTGAGGTCTCCGTTGGGTTTCGTTGGGTTTTCCATGGTCATCATGTTGGAAAATTGTAAATTGTGGGTTTTGGAGATCATCAGGTAGGTTTAGGGTGGTTTTGGGGTGGATCTATGATTTTGAAGGATTTTCTTCCAATTTTGGGGGTGATCCCTTTCTTTTTTTTTTTTTTTTTTTTTTTTTTTTTTGACGTTTTTGGTGTCTCCGTTGGGTTTTGTTGGGTTCTCGTTGGTCGTTAAGCTAAATGGGAGTGGATTGTGGGTTTTGAAGAAGATCAGGTGAGTTTAGGGTGATTTGGGAGGGAAATGCATAGTTTTGTTTTTTTTTTTCTTCTGATCCAGTTCTTTTTTGGGGTGTTTTTGACGTGTTTTGGGGTTTCCGTTGCGTTTTGTTGAGTTCCTAATGGGTTTTATGGTGGGTGGGAGTGGATTTTGGGATTTGGAGAAGATCAGGTAGGTTTAAGGGTTTTCTTGGGGTTAAATCACGTATTTTCTTCTGATCCGGTTTGCTTTTGGGGTGTTTTTGAGGTGTTTTGGAGTTTCTGTTGCGTTTTGTTTAGTTCCTAATGGGTTTTATGGTGGTTGGGAGTGGACTTTGGGATTTGGAGAAGATCAGGTAGGTTTAGGGTGGTTTTGGGATTGGATCCATGCTTTTTGGGGATTTTCTTCCAGTTTTGGGGGTTATCCCGTTCTTTTTTGGGGTGTTTTTGACATGTTTTGATGTCTCTGTTGGGTTTTGTTGGGTTTTCTGTTGGCATCTTGGTGGAAAAGGGTAAATTGTGGGTTTTGGAGAACTTCAGGTAGGTTTAGGGGGACTTTTGGGGTGGATTCATGGTATTTGGGGTTTTCTTCTGTTTTTTGGGGTGATCCTGTTCTTTTTTGGGCTGTTTTTGACGTGTTTTGGGGTTGTCCGTTGGGTTTTGTTGGGTTCTCGTTGGTCATCATTGTGAAAAAGTGTAAATTGTGGGTTTTGGAGAACATCAGGTAGGTTTATGAGGACTTTTGGGGCAGATTCATGGTTTTTAGGGTTTTCTTCTGTTTTTTCTAGTGATCCAGTTGGTTTTCGGCGTGTTTTTGACGTGTTTTGTGGTCTCCGTTGGGTTTCGTTGGGTTTTCCGTGGTCATCATGGTGGAAAAGTGTAAATTGTGGGTTTTGGAGAACATCAGGTAGATTTAGGGTGTTTTGGGGGTGGATCTATGGTTTTGGGGGATTTTGTTCCAGTTTTGGGGTGATCGAATTCATTTTTGGGGTGTTTCTGACGTGTTTTGGGTTCTTCGTTGGGTTTCGTTGGGTTTTCTGTTGGCATCTTGGTGGAAAAGGGTAAATTGTGGGTTTTGGAGAACTTCAGGTAGGTTTAGGGGGACTTTTGGGGTGGATTCATGGTATTTGGGGTTTTCTTCTGTTTTTTGGGGTGATCCTGTTCTTTTTTGGGCTGTTTTTGACGTGTTTTGGGGTTGTCCGTTGGGTTTTGTTGGGTTCTCGTTGGTCATCATTGTGAAAAAGGGTAAATTGTGGGTTTTGGAGAACATCAGGTAGGCTTAGGGGGACTTTTGGGGTGGATCTATGGCATTTGGGTTTTTCTTCTGTTTTTGGGGGAGATCCTGTTCTTTTTTTTTTTTTTTTTTTTTTTTTTGTTTTTTTTTTTGACATGTTTTTTGTCTCCATTGGGTTTCGTTGGGTTTTCCATGGTCATCATGGTGGAAAAGGGTAAATTTGTGGGTTTTGGAGAACATCAGGTAGGTTTAGGCTGGTTTTGGGATTGGATCTGTGCTTTTTGGGGATTTTCTTCCAGTTTATGGGTGATCCCTTTCTTTTTTGGGGTGTTTTTGACGTGTTTTGGTGTCTCCTTTTGGGTTTTCGTTTGGTTCATGTTGGTCATCATGGTGAAAATTGTAAATTTTTTGGGGGGGAATTTTCTTCCAGTTTTGGGGGTGATCCCGTTCTTTTTTGGGGTGTTTTTGACATGTTTTGGGGTCTCTGTTGGGTTTTGTTGGTTTCTTGTTTTTCATCATGTTGGAAAAGTTTAACTTGCGTGTTTTGGAGAACATCAGGTAGGTTTAGTGTCGTTTTGGGGTGGATCTATTTTTTTGGGGTTTTCTTTCGTTTTGGGGGGTTATCCCATTCTTTTTTGGGGTGTTTTTGACTTGTTTTGGGGTCTCCGTTGGGTTTTAGTTGGATTCTCGTTGGTCCTTAAGGGAAATGGGAGTGGATTGTGGGTTTTGAAGAAGATCAGGTGAGTTTAGGGTGGTTTTGCGGGGAAATTCATAGTTTTTGGTGTTTTTTCTTCTGATTCAGTTCTTTTTTGGGGTGTTTTTGACGTGTTTTGGGGTTTCCGTTGGGTTTCGTTGAGTTCCTAATGGGTTTTATGGTGGTTGGGAGTGGACATTTGGATTTGGAGAAGATCAGGTACGTTTAGAGTGGTTTTGGGATTGGATCCGTGCTTTTTGGTGTTTTCTTTGGTTTTGGGGGTGATCCTGTTCTTGTTTGGGGTGTTTTTGACGTGTTTTGGGTTCTCCGTTGGGTTTCGTTGTGTTTTCCGTGGTCATCATTGTGAAAAAGGGTAAATTGTGGGTTTTGGAGAACATCAGGTAGGTTTATGAGGACTTTTGGGGCAGATTCATGGTTTTTAGGGTTTTCTTCTGTTTTTTTCTAGTGATCCAGTTGGTTTTCGGCGTGTTTTTGACGTGGTTTGTGGTCTCCGTTGGGTTTCGTTGGGTTTTCCGTGGTCATCATGGTGGAAAAGTGTAAATTGTGGGTTTTGGAGAACATCAGGTAGATTTAGGGTGTTTTGGGGTGGATCTATGGTTTTGGGGGATTTTGTTCCAGTTTTGGGGTGATCGAATTCATTTTTGGGGTGTTTCTGACGTGTTTTGGGTTCTTCGTTGGGTTTCGTTGGGTTTTCTGTTGGCATCTTGGTGGAAAAGGGTAAATTGTGGGTTTTGGAGAACTTCAGGTAGGTTTAGGGGGACTTTTGGGGTGGATTCATGGTATTTGGGGTTTTCTTCTGTTTTTTGGGGTGATCCTGTTCTTTTTTGGGCTGTTTTTGACGTGTTTTGGGGTTGTCCGTTGGGTTTTGTTGGGTTCTCGTTGGTCATCATTGTGAAAAAGGGTAAATTGTGGGTTTTGGAGAACATCAGGTAGGCTTAGGGGGACTTTTGGGGTGGATCTATGGCATTTGGGTTTTTCTTCTGTTTTTGGGGGAGATCCTGTTCTTTTTTTTTTTTTTTTTTTTTTTTGTTTTTTTTTTTGACATGTTTTTTGTCTCCATTGGGTTTCGTTGGGTTTTCCATGGTCATCATGGTGGAAAAGGGTAAATTTGTGGGTTTTGGAGAACATCAGGTAGGTTTAGGCTGGTTTTGGGATTGGATCTGTGCTTTTTGGGGATTTTCTTCCAGTTTATGGGTGATCCCTTTCTTTTTTGGGGTGTTTTTGACGTGTTTTGGTGTCTCCTTTTGGGTTTTCGTTTGGTTCATGTTGGTCATCATGGTGAAAATTGTAAATTTTTTGGGGGGGAATTTTCTTCCAGTTTTGGGGGTGATCCCGTTCTTTTTTGGGGTGTTTTTGACATGTTTTGGGGTCTCTGTTGGGTTTTGTTGGTTTCTTGTTTTTCATCATGTTGGAAAAGTTTAACTTGCGTGTTTTGGAGAACATCAGGTAGGTTTAGTGTCGTTTTGGGGTGGATCTATTTTTTTGGGGTTTTCTTTCGTTTTGGGGGGTTATCCCATTCTTTTTTGGGGTGTTTTTGACTTGTTTTGGGGTCTCCGTTGGGTTTTAGTTGGATTCTCGTTGGTCCTTAAGGGAAATGGGAGTGGATTGTGGGTTTTGAAGAAGATCAGGTGAGTTTAGGGTGGTTTTGCGGGGAAATTCATAGTTTTTGGTGTTTTTTCTTCTGATTCAGTTCTTTTTTGGGGTGTTTTTGATGTGTTTTGGGGTCTCCGTTGGTTTTTGTTGTGTTCTTGTTGTTCATCATGGTGAAAACGGGTAAATTGTGGGTATTGGAGAACATCAGGTAGGTTTAGGGGGACTTTTGGGGTGGATCAACGGCTTTTAGGGTTTTCTTCCAGTTTTGGGGGTGATCCCGCTTTTTTTTGTGGTGTTTTTGACGTGTTTTGGGGTTTCCGTTGTGTTTTGTTGATTTCCTAATGTGTTTTAAGTTTGTTGGGAGTGGACTTTGGGATTTGGAGAACATCAGGTAGGTTTAGTGTGGTTTTGGGGTGGATCTATGTTTTTTTGGGGTTTTCTTTCTTTTTTAGGGGTTATCCTGTTCTTGTTTGGGGTGTTTTTGACTTGTTTTGGGGTCTCCGTTGGGTTTTAGTTGGATTCTCGTTGGTCCTTAAGGGAAATGGGAGTGGATTGTGGGTTTTGAAGAAGATCAGGTGAGTTTAGGGTGGTTTTGCGGGGAAATTCATAGTTTTTGGTGTTTTTTCTTCTGATTCAGTTCTTTTTTGGGGTGTTTTTGACGTGTTTTGGGGTTTCCGTTGGGTTTCGTTGAGTTCCTAATGGGTTTTATGGTGATTGGGAGTGGACATTTGGATTTGGAGAACATCAGGTACGTTTAGAGTGGTTTTGGGATTGGATCCGTGCTTTTTGGGGTTTTCTTTGGTTTTGGGGGTGATCCTGTTCTTGTTTGGGGTGTTTTTGACGTGTTTTGGGTTCTCCGTTGGGTTTCGTTGTGTTTTCCGTGGTCATCATGGTGGAAAAGTGTAAATTGTGGGTTTTGGAGAACATCAGGTAGGTTTATGAGGACTTTTGGGGCAGATTCATGGTTTTTAGGGTTTTCTTCTGTTTTTTCTAGTGATCCAGTTGGTTTTCGGCGTGTTTTTGACGTGTTTTGTGGTCTCCGTTGGGTTTCGTTGGGTTTTCCGTGGTCATCATGGTGGAAAAGTGTAAATTGTGGGTTTTGGAGAACATCAGGTAGATTTAGGGTGTTTTGGGGGTGGATCTATGGTTTTGGGGGATTTTGTTCCAGTTTTGGGGTGATCGAATTCATTTTTGGGGTGTTTCTGACGTGTTTTGGGTTCTTCGTTGGGTTTCGTTGGGTTTTCTGTTGGCATCTTGGTGGAAAAGGGTAAATTGTGGGTTTTGGAGAACTTCAGGTAGGTTTAGGGGGACTTTTGGGGTGGATTCATGGTATTTGGGGTTTTCTTCTGTTTTTTGGGGTGATCCTGTTCTTTTTTGGGCTGTTTTTGACGTGTTTTGGGGTTGTCCGTTGGGTTTTGTTGGGTTCTCGTTGGTCATCATTGTGAAAAAGGGTAAATTGTGGGTTTTGGAGAACATCAGGTAGGCTTAGGGGGACTTTTGGGGTGGATCTATGGCATTTGGGTTTTTCTTCTGTTTTTGGGGGAGATCCTGTTCTTTTTTGTTTTTTTTTTTTTTTTCTTTTGACATGTTTTTTGTCTCCATTGGGTTTCGTTGGGTTTTCCATGGTCATCATGGTGGAAAAGGGTAAATTTGTGGGTTTTGGAGAACATCAGGTAGGTTTAGGCTGGTTTTGGGATTGGATCTGTGCTTTTTGGGGATTTTCTTCCAGTTTATGGGTGATCCCTTTCTTTTTTGGGGTGTTTTTGACGTGTTTTGGTGTCTCCTTTTGGGTTTTCGTTTGGTTCATGTTGGTCATCATGGTGAAAATTGTAAATTTTTGGGGGGGGAATTTTCTTCCAGTTTTGGGGGTGATCCCGTTCTTTTTTGGGGTGTTTTTGACATGTTTTGGGGTCTCTGTTGGGTTTTGTTGGTTTCTTGTTTTTCATCATGTTGGAAAAGTTTAACTTGCGTGTTTTGGAGAACATCAGGTAGGTTTAGTGTCGTTTTGGGGTGGATCTATTTTTTTGGGGTTTTCTTTCGTTTTGGGGGGTTATCCCATTCTTTTTTGGGGTGTTTTTGACTTGTTTTGGGGTCTCCGTTGGGTTTTAGTTGGATTCTCGTTGGTCCTTAAGGGAAATGGGAGTGGATTGTGGGTTTTGAAGAAGATCAGGTGAGTTTAGGGTGGTTTTGCGGGGAAATTCATAGTTTTTGGTGTTTTTTCTTCTGATTCAGTTCTTTTTTGGGGTGTTTTTGATGTGTTTTGGGGTCTCCGTTGGTTTTTGTTGTGTTCTTGTTGTTCATCATGGTGAAAACGGGTAAATTGTGGGTATTGGAGAACATCAGGTAGGTTTAGGGGGACTTTTGGGGTGGATCAACGGCTTTTAGGGTTTTCTTCCAGTTTTGGGGGTGATCCCGCTTTTTTTTGTGGTGTTTTTGACGTGTTTTGGGGTTTCCGTTGTGTTTTGTTGATTTCCTAATGTGTTTTAAGTTTGTTGGGAGTGGACTTTGGGATTTGGAGAACATCAGGTAGGTTTAGTGTGGTTTTGGGGTGGATCTATGTTTTTTTGGGGTTTTCTTTCTTTTTTAGGGGTTATCCTGTTCTTGTTTGGGGTGTTTTTGACTTGTTTTGGGGTCTCCGTTGGGTTTTAGTTGGATTCTCGTTGGTCCTTAAGGGAAATGGGAGTGGATTGTGGGTTTTGAAGAAGATCAGGTGAGTTTAGGGTGGTTTTGCGGGGAAATTCATAGTTTTTGGTGTTTTTTCTTCTGATTCAGTTCTTTTTTGGGGTGTTTTTGAGGTGTTTTGGGGTTTCCGTTGGGTTTCGTTGAGTTCCTAATGGGTTTTATGGTGATTGGGAGTGGACATTTGGATTTGGAGAACATCAGGTACGTTTAGAGTGGTTTTGGGATTGGATCCGTGCTTTTTGGGGTTTTCTTTGGTTTTGGGGGTGATCCTGTTCTTGTTTGGGGTGTTTTTGACGTGTTTTGGGTTCTCCGTTGGGTTTCGTTGTGTTTTCCGTGGTCATCATGGTGGAAAAGTGTAAATTGTGGGTTTTGGAGAACATCAGGTAGGTTTATGAGGACTTTTGGGGCAGATTCATGGTTTTTAGGGTTTTCTTCTGTTTTTTCTAGTGATCCAGTTGGTTTTCGGCGTGTTTTTGACGTGTTTTGTGGTCTCCGTTGGGTTTCGTTGGGTTTTCCGTGGTCATCATGGTGGAAAAGTGTAAATTGTGGGTTTTGGAGAACATCAGGTAGATTTAGGGTGTTTTGGGGGTGGATCTATGGTTTTGGGGGATTTTGTTCCAGTTTTGGGGTGATCGAATTCATTTTTGGGGTGTTTCTGACGTGTTTTGGGTTCTTCGTTGGGTTTCGTTGGGTTTTCTGTTGGCATCTTGGTGGAAAAGGGTAAATTGTGGGTTTTGGAGAACTTCAGGTAGGTTTAGGGGGACTTTTGGGGTGGATTCATGGTATTTGGGGTTTTCTTCTGTTTTTTGGGGTGATCCTGTTCTTTTTTGGGCTGTTTTTGACGTGTTTTGGGGTTGTCCGTTGGGTTTTGTTGGGTTCTCGTTGGTCATCATTGTGAAAAAGGGTAAATTGTGGGTTTTGGAGAACATCAGGTAGGCTTAGGGGGACTTTTGGGGTGGATCTATGGCATTTGGGTTTTTCTTCTGTTTTTGGGGGAGATCCTGTTCTTTTTTTTTTTTTTTTTTTTTTTTGTTTTTTTTTTTGACATGTTTTTTGTCTCCATTGGGTTTCGTTGGGTTTTCCATGGTCATCATGGTGGAAAAGGGTAAATTTGTGGGTTTTGGAGAACATCAGGTAGGTTTAGGCTGGTTTTGGGATTGGATCTGTGCTTTTTGGGGATTTTCTTCCAGTTTATGGGTGATCCCTTTCTTTTTTGGGGTGTTTTTGACGTGTTTTGGTGTCTCCTTTTGGGTTTTCGTTTGGTTCATGTTGGTCATCATGGTGAAAATTGTAAATTTTTGGGGGGGGAATTTTCTTCCAGTTTTGGGGGTGATCCCGTTCTTTTTTGGGGTGTTTTTGACATGTTTTGGGGTCTCTGTTGGGTTTTGTTGGTTTCTTGTTTTTCATCATGTTGGAAAAGTTTAACTTGCGTGTTTTGGAGAACATCAGGTAGGTTTAGTGTCGTTTTGGGGTGGATCTATTTTTTTGGGGTTTTCTTTCGTTTTGGGGGGTTATCCCATTCTTTTTTGGGGTGTTTTTGACTTGTTTTTGGGTCTCCGTTGGGTTTTAGTTGGATTCTCGTTGGTCGTTAAGGTAAATGGGAGTGGATTGTGGGTTTTGAAGAAGATCAGGTGAGTTTAGGGTGGTTTTGCGGGGAAATTCATAGTTTTTGGTGTTTTTTCTTCTGATTCAGTTCTTTTTTGGGGTGTTTTTGATGTGTTTTGGGGTCTCCGTTGGTTTTTGTTGTGTTCTTGTTGTTCATCATGGTGAAAACGGGTAAATTGTGGGTATTGGAGAACATCAGGTAGGTTTAGGGGGACTTTTGGGGTGGATCAACGGCTTTTAGGGTTTTCTTCCAGTTTTGGGGGTGATCCCGCTTTTTTTTGTGGTGTTTTTGACGTGTTTTGGGGTTTCCGTTGTGTTTTGTTGATTTCCTAATGTGTTTTAAGTTTGTTGGGAGTGGACTTTGGGATTTGGAGAACATCAGGTAGGTTTAGTGTGGTTTTGGGGTGGATCTATGTTTTTTTGGGGTTTTCTTTCTTTTTTAGGGGTTATCCTGTTCTTGTTTGGGGTGTTTTCGACTTGTTTTGGGGTCTCCGTTGGGTTTTAGTTGGATTCTCGTTGGTCCTTAAGGGAAATGGGAGTGGATTGTGGGTTTTGAAGAAGATCAGGTGAGTTTAGGGTGGTTTTGCGGGGAAATTCATAGTTTTTGGTGTTTTTTCTTCTGATTCAGTTCTTTTTTGGGGTGTTTTTGACGTGTTTTGGGGTTTCCGTTGGGTTTCGTTGAGTTCCTAATGGGTTTTATGGTGGTTGGGAGTGGACATTTGGATTTGGAGAAGATCAGGTACATTTAGAGTGGTTTTGGGATTGGATCCGTGCTTTTTGGGGTTTTCTTTGGTTTTGGGGGTGATCCTGTTCTTGTTTGGGGTGTTTTTGACGTGTTTTGGGTTCTCCGTTGGGTTTCGTTGTGTTTTCCGTGGTCATCATTGTGAAAAAGGGTAAATTGTGGGTTTTGGAGAACATCAGGTAGGTTTATGAGGACTTTTGGGGCAGATTCATGGTTTTTAGGGTTTTCTTCTGTTTTTTTCTAGTGATCCAGTTGGTTTTCGGCGTGTTTTTGACGTGGTTTGTGGTCTCCGTTGGGTTTCGTTGGGTTTTCCGTGGTCATCATGGTGGAAAAGTGTAAATTGTGGGTTTTGGAGAACATCAGGTAGATTTAGGGTGTTTTGGGGGTGGATCTATGGTTTTGGGGGATTTTGTTCCAGTTTTGGGGTGATCGAATTCATTTTTGGGGTGTTTCTGACGTGTTTTGGGTTCTTCGTTGGGTTTCGTTGGGTTTTCTGTTGGCATCTTGGTGGAAAAGGGTAAATTGTGGGTTTTGGAGAACTTCAGGTAGGTTTAGGGGGACTTTTGGGGTGGATTCATGGTATTTGGGGTTTTCTTCTGTTTTTTGGGGTGATCCTGTTCTTTTTTGGGCTGTTTTTGACGTGTTTTGGGGTTGTCCGTTGGGTTTTGTTGGGTTCTCGTTGGTCATCATTGTGAAAAAGGGTAAATTGTGGGTTTTGGAGAACATCAGGTAGGCTTAGGGGGACTTTTGGGGTGGATCTATGGCATTTGGGTTTTTCTTCTGTTTTTGGGGGAGATCCTGTTCTTTTTTTTTTTTTTTTTTTTTTTTTTTTTTTTTTTTTTGACATGTTTTTTGTCTCCATTGGGTTTCGTTGGGTTTTCCATGGTCATCATGGTGGAAAAGGGTAAATTTGTGGGTTTTGGAGAACATCAGGTAGGTTTAGGCTGGTTTTGGGATTGGATCTGTGCTTTTTGGGGATTTTCTTCCAGTTTATGGGTGATCCCTTTCTTTTTTGGGGTGTTTTTGACGTGTTTTGGTGTCTCCTTTTGGGTTTTCGTTTGGTTCATGTTGGTCATCATGGTGAAAATTGTAAATTTTTGGGGGGGGAATTTTCTTCCAGTTTTGGGGGTGATCCCGTTCTTTTTTGGGGTGTTTTTGACATGTTTTGGGGTCTCTGTTGGGTTTTGTTGGTTTCTTGTTTTTCATCATGTTGGAAAAGTTTAACTTGCGTGTTTTGGAGAACATCAGGTAGGTTTAGTGTCGTTTTGGGGTGGATCTATTTTTTTGGGGTTTTCTTTCGTTTTGGGGGGTTATCCCATTCTTTTTTGGGGTGTTTTTGACTTGTTTTGGGGTCTCCGTTGGGTTTTAGTTGGATTCTCGTTGGTCGTTAAGGTAAATGGGAGTGGATTGTGGGTTTTGAAGAAGATCAGGTGAGTTTAGGGTGGTTTTGCGGGGAAATTCATAGTTTTTGGTGTTTTTTCTTCTGATTCAGTTCTTTTTGGGGGTGTTTTTGATGTGTTTTGGGGTCTCCGTTGGTTTTTGTTGTGTTCTTGTTGTTCATCATGGTGAAAACGGGTAAATTGTGGGTATTGGAGAACATCAGGTAGGTTTAGGGGGACTTTTGGGGTGGATCAACGGCTTTTAGGGTTTTCTTCCAGTTTTGGGGGTGATCCCGCTTTTTTTTGTGGTGTTTTTGACGTGTTTTGGGGTTTCCGTTGTGTTTTGTTGATTTCCTAATGTGTTTTAAGTTTGTTGGGAGTGGACTTTGGGATTTGGAGAACATCAGGTAGGTTTAGTGTGGTTTTGGGGTGGATCTATGTTTTTTTGGGGTTTTCTTTCTTTTTTAGGGGTTATCCTGTTCTTGTTTGGGGTGTTTTTGACTTGTTTTGGGGTCTCCGTTGGGTTTTAGTTGGATTCTCGTTGGTCCTTAAGGGAAATGGGAGTGGATTGTGGGTTTTGAAGAAGATCAGGTGAGTTTAGGGTGGTTTTGCGGGGAAATTCATAGTTTTTGGTGTTTTTTCTTCTGATTCAGTTCTTTTTTGGGGTGTTTTTGACGTGTTTTGGGGTTTCCGTTGGGTTTCGTTGAGTTCCTAATGGGTTTTATGGTGGTTGGGAGTGGACATTTGGATTTGGAGAACATCAGGTACGTTTAGAGTGTTTTGGGGGTGGATCTATGGTTTTGGGGGATTTTGTTCCAGTTTTGGGGTGATCGAATTCATTTTTGGGGTGTTTCTGACGTGTTTTGGGTTCTTCGTTGGGTTTCGTTGGGTTTTCCGTGGTCATCATGTTGGAAAAGTGTAAATTGTTGGTTTTGGAGAACATCAGGTAGGTTTAGGTTGGTTTTGGGATTGGATCTATGGTTTTGGGGGATTTTCTTTTGTTTTTGGGGGTGATCCCGTTCTTTTTTGGGGTGTTTTTGACGTGTTTTGGGGTCTCCGTTGGTGTTCCTTTGGTTTTATGTGGTCATGGTGGTGGAAAATTGTAAATCGTGGGTTTTGGAGAACTTCAGGTAGGTTTAGGGGAATTTTGGGGTGGATTCATGGTATTTGGTCTTTTCTTCTGTTTTTTTTTGGGTGATCCTGTTCTTTTTTGGGGTGTTTATGACGTGTTTTGGGGTCTCCGTTGGGTTTTAGTTGGGTTCTTGTTGGTCATCATGGTGAAAAAGTGTAAATTGTGGCTTTTGGAGAACATCAGGTAGGTTTAGGGGGACTTTTGGGGCAGAGTCATGTTTTTTGGTGTTTTCTTCTGTTTCTTGGGGTGGTCCCGTTCTTTTTTGGGAAGTTTTTGAGGTGTTTGGGGGTCTCCGTTGGGTTTTGTTGTGTACTCGTTGGTCATCGTGGTGGAAAATGGTAAATTGTGGGTTTTGGAGAACATCAGGTAGGTTTAGGGTGGTTTTGGGATTGGATCCGTGCTTTTTGGGGATTTTCTTCCAGTTTATGGGTGATCCCTTTATTTTTGGGGTGTTTTTGACGTGTTTTGGTGTCTCGTTTTGGGTTTTCGTTTGGTTCATGTTGGTCATCCTGGTGAAAAAGTGTAAATTGTGGCTTTTGGAGAACATCAGGTAGGTTTAGGGGGACTTTTGGTGTGGATCTATGGCTTTTGGGGTTTTCTTTCGTTTTTAGGGTTTATCCCGTTCTTGTTTTGGGTGTTTTTGACTTCTTTTGAGGTCTCCGTTGGGTTTCGTTGGGTTTTCCATGGTCATCATGTTGGAAAATTGTAAATTGTGGGTTTTGGAGATCATCAGGTAGGTTTAGGGTGGTTTTGGGGTGGATCTATGATTTTGAAGGATTTTCTTCCAATTTTGGGGGTGATCCCTTTCTTTTTTTTTTTTTTTTTTTTTTTTTTTTGACGTTTTTGGTGTCTCCGTTGGGTTTTGTTGGGTTCTCGTTGGTCGTTAAGCTAAATGGGAGTGGATTGTGGGTTTTGAAGAAGATCAGGTGAGTTTAGGGTGATTTGGGAGGGAAATGCATAGTTTTGTTTTTTTTTTTCTTCTGATCCAGTTCTTTTTTGGGGTGTTTTTGACGTGTTTTGGGGTTTCCGTTGCGTTTTGTTGAGTTCCTAATGGGTTTTATGGTGGGTGGGAGTGGATTTTGGGATTTGGAGAAGATCAGGTAGGTTTAAGGGTTTTCTTGGGGTTAAATCACGTATTTTCTTCTGATCCGGTTTGCTTTTGGGGTGTTTTTGAGGTGTTTTGGAGTTTCTGTTGCGTTTTGTTTAGTTCCTAATGGGTTTTATGGTGGTTGGGAGTGGACTTTGGGATTTGGAGAAGATCAGGTAGGTTTAGGGTGGTTTTGGGATTGGATCCATGCTTTTTGGGGATTTTCTTCCAGTTTTGGGGGTTATCCCGTTCTTTTTTGGGGTGTTTTTGACATGTTTTGATGTCTCTGTTGGGTTTTGTTGGGTTTTCTGTTGGCATCTTGGTGGAAAAGGGTAAATTGTGGGTTTTGGAGAACTTCAGGTAGGTTTAGGGGGACTTTTGGGGTGGATTCGTGGTATTTGGGGTTTTCTTCTGTTTTTTGGGGTGATCCTGTTCTTTTTTGGGCTGTTTTTGACGTGTTTTGGGGTTGTCCGTTGGGTTTTGTTGGGTTCTCGTTGGTCATCATTGTGAAAAAGTGTAAATTGTGGGTTTTGGAGAAC